>NW_009259712.1:295732-299751 GCF_000687185.1 Egretta garzetta | reverse complement strand
GCTGAAAACTGATTTCTTTTGCCCAATTTAACAAAAAAGGTGCATCTAAGCTTTCAATTGCAAATTGAGCTTTTGTGTTTGAAACAGGGGAAGCATATTTATGTTAGTTGCTATGACTGCCTTACTTACACTGCATTTTGCACATTACATCAGAGAAAATCTTTAATAAGCTGTCTTAATACTTGTAGTCAGATGTCTGAGAGGGCATATAGAGTTGCTTGAGAGCAGGTGGTACTAAAGTGCTTGTGCCATTTTACACTGCATAGGAATTTCCAAACTGAACCTTGGGAATTTTTTTCATTGGAAGTATTGCTCAAGCAATTCATTATTATAGGTATTGGCCAAGTTTGAAACAAAATTTTTTATTTTGTTGGCATTAATATTTCGAAATCTTAAAAAATCATATTTTCAGTGGAAGGCAGAGGGTTTGAAGAAAAATATTTTTCCTACTAAGCAACAATTTTGGTAAAAATGAGTTATTCTCTCTAATGAAAACTACAAAACATTCTTTCCAAAATAAAATACATGTGTAGAGGGGACTTACTCCATCACTGAGTCCAGTCACCCACTGTAATAATTTTCATGTTATTCTTTAACTTATTGTCAGTTAAATTTTTTCTCCTTTTAGTGGGAAGGTTTTTTTCTAGCAATTAAGGATCTTTTATGTCTAGCCTAAATTTACTCTGTGGATATTTTATACCCATTTATTTTGTGCAAACTGTGGCTTATCTTAAATTTTCCAGTCCCTAGTTCTTTATTGCAGAAGTATTTATACATAACAAATATCCCATCTCAGCCATCATTTTGCTAATCTAAACCAGTCAAATTCTTTAAGCTTCTCTTGGAGAGTAGGCTTTCCGTTTCTCTAATGATTCTGCTGGCCTTTCTGCCCCCATACCAGTTTCAATTAATCTTTCTTATGTGTCTCTCCTTGTACATGCTACTCTAGATGAGATCTCATCAGTGCTTAGCACAACAACGATAACATTTTCCTGATACTTTTCAGAAAGCATTCATCTTTCTTTTAGCATTTTTTAAGAAAAGGATTATACAGAAACCTGTTATTGAAGATTTTGGATTAAAAGTTGCCTTGTACAAAATACTGTGCTAAAACAAATCATTTAATAAGAGTAGCAATTAGCGATTTAATCTTGTAAAGAAGGAAGTATGCAGGGAAGTAAACAAGTAGTTTTCAGCTAGAAATTAGTTGCTTTACGTGGAAAAGACTGAAGCCAAAAGTTCGGTAAGGAGCTTCCATGTTACATGATGCAAAAAGCAAAGAAGATGTGCAAAGCCAGTTAGTTTTTTGGGGTTTGTTTTGGTTTTTTTTTTTACTAATGAAAATACTGGAAGTTAGATACGGTAATTTAAAATGGGATTTACAGCATCCAAAATTAACTCTTTCAGAAAAATGGTCAGTGTTCTGTTACGAACTCCTCAGGTGAATCTTCCTCAGGATTAAAAACTGTATTCAGTGAATCTGTAGGTGTGAGAATAAATAAATGTGAGAGTAACACTGCAGATTCTGTAATGAGACCATGTAAATCAGTAGTAAACCCTAGATAAAACGTCTAGAATACTTTATGTATTTTGAACACATTTCAAAAATCATGTCTCAAAAGGATGTAGATTAAATCTTGAGGCTTGAGCCTAATCTTTAAAGGCCACCCCCAAAATAGAAATAGTAGCAAAATTGGAAATAGCAGTTCAGCTCAAGGAGAGATAAGGGTATGTTACTTCAGAAGTAAGGGAAGGCCATACACATACTGAATGGCATAGCAAACTTTTAGGAGTGTTATAACTTTCTCATAATGCAGTATTTTCTGTTGTGATCTGAGTAACAGCGTGAAAATGACATTCAACTGGAAAGGACAGAAAAAATCAGAGTTCCAGAAGGGACAAGTTGACTAATGGGGTATAATTCAGTTCCCAGAAGAGCAAGTGTGATGCACTTTATGGAGTGCGTGATTTCATTTTATGGTTGGGCTGAATTATCATTTTGCCAGTACCAAAATGTGAACGTCTCTCCTTGCCTCATCTGGAGTAAATTTTCTTCCCTTTCTTTCTGCCAAACAAAACCAAACTTGCAGGCAAGAGACTGATAAGACATAATTAATATTTGTCCATATTTTTGATAGTTCCCTCTCTTTCTCAAAAGCCACTGAGCTTGTGTATCCTTTAAATGTTTCCTTTGAAATGTCTTTTCATTTTAGGGGCTTGTGGGGCTATGAATTAAGACTGTTAAATCTGTACAACTAATACAGGGCAGCTATTTTTTTTTATTTTAGCTTGTACTCATTTCTTTCTTGTTCATTTAGTTCCTTCAAGTTTCCTGTACAATACTCAGTGTAGTGTCTAATGACCTTTTATAGCAGTAATCTACCCATCAGGGTTTTCAGAATAATTATTCTCAGGAGTCACAGAACATGAAGCATGCATGGCATAACTCATATTTTTTTCCTGTCTCTCCTCTCTCTCTCCTGGCATCATGTAAAATTATATTCCCACATCACTATTTAGCATCCGGTTTCATTTCTCAAAATGTATCTGACAATCTTCCATTCTTTACTAGGTTTCTGCTTATCTGTGTGACAATCTTCCATCTAAGGTCTTTACAGAAAGATTAAGTATTTAAATAAACTTTGCTGAAACTTTTGATAGACAAGTTAAGTGCATTAAGAAAGGAGGGAGTTTTCTGTATGCATATATGCAACCTGTAAATTAGATTGAGAAAGAGAACTGCTTATTCTTGCCCGTTAGCAAGCAATTTATTACATGGATATAATCTCTGATGCTGATTCTCCTTTATCTCGTGCAGGAGTGATCTATTGTGTCTGAATTCAAGTTAGGGCAGAACTATATTGGAATGGAAAGTAAAGTTTTTCAAAGGATACTATGGTGAAAAAACCCTACCTACCTCAGACAACAACAAAAATAATTCTTCTGTTCAGAATAGGGTGAAACTAGGACTCTGTTTTTTCTTCCTTTTTTGCTTTCTTCCCCAGCAACAGAGTGATATTACCCCAGGACAGAGAGTGAGTAATTTTGTGGTTTGAATCAGACACAACAGGGAGTAGCATCCAAGTATCACAGTTGGATAAGCTAATTCCAGCAACTAACTTCTCTTGTTAGGTGAACAGGAACCCTTTCCAAATGAAATTTTCTTCAAACCCTGATGGGTATGAAACAGTTTTGTTTCAAGCAATATCTACTAAACAGAAAATTGAAAAAAAAATCTCAACCATCTCCATTAGTAACTGCAGTCAGTGTGTATGTGCTTGTGTGATGGTATTTATATGTGTTGATGCTAGCTTTTGTTGACTAAGTTCTGCATTGTAAGCACAGGAATCTTGGAAAATTTGAGTTATTATTTATATATTTCCCATTAAATACATATTATAAAGTCTTCTTAAAGAGTTAGATATTCCTTGCTGTTTCTGGAGTGGCTTGCAGAATAAGGCCTGCTGCTGTAAAAATCTTTAGCTACATGTGTGCAATGTGAATTTAGGATAACACCTGGGGATTTGGTTTCTGGTTTTAGTACCTCAGAGCAAAAAAGGCTATTGTCTACCACTTCATGTACTTAATAATTTTAAGTTTGCAATGTAAAGAGCTGATCATTTTTAGTTTGCTGTGTAAAGTGGTACCTTAAGCAGAATGTGCAGAGGAGAAACTTCTGATAAAAATAATGAGTGTCACAAAGATGCTCAGGTGCTATTATGTTTTTCTTGCTAATACAGGTCTAATACAGGTATGCTGGCATGATGCTGTTCATTTTTTAAATTTAAAAATATGTTTTTAAATTTAAAAATGTTATTCTAAACAAAGATTAAAATATCATGTATATGCATTCTTGAAAACCTTATTTTCTAAGAGGTGGACGTAGAGCATTCTGTAGATTTCTCCTACCAGTTTAAGGAAGCAGTAGGTTAAACAGGGATGTGTGGATAGTCGGGTATCCATCTCTGTCAGAATGCCTAGAATATGTTTGTTTACAAGAGCCTTTGTTTTATTTATAT
>NW_009259712.1:257450-295478 GCF_000687185.1 Egretta garzetta | reverse complement strand
ATTATATTTATTTATATATTATAAACTATATTATAGTTTATCAAATTTCTTACGGTTTACTGTGCATTTTCTTCTACTAATCGGTAACTGAAACAGATTTTGTTACCAAGTGCTAAGTAGTGGGATCATACTGTCAGAGGTGAAGCATCTTGTGTAAGAATATGCTTGATGGTTTAAAAGGAAAAAAATAAACTTCTAAAGCCATGTTTGGAGTAAATGGAAGGCTAATCTAAATGACAGAAGATGAACTAGTCTGTTACTAAAGCTGATTTCTAGCTCTATTTTTTCCATTAAGAACAAATTGACCAACTAACTTCATACTAAAAATATAATCAAAGATAATCCAAGTTACATTATGTGGTATTTGTATCCTTTACACAGGATATGGGGGGTTTGCACAGCTATTGTAAATCATTGAATTTAGTTTCCTTACAAATGGTAATAATTTTTCAAAATGTTATTCAGCAGAGGTAAGGATTGCTCTGTGAGGAAAAAGTGTGGACAAAGCTATAGACAAAGGACTAAATTTCAAGTCCTTTAGAATTTTTCTTATACACAGACTCTTTTTAGTCACCAGGAAGTTTCCCAAATGCAGATGAATTAACAGTCTAGGATTCAGATAACATGTAATTTCATCTTACCTCCGGACAGTCTGAATTCATGAAAGGTTTGTTATACTGCAGGTTTTCACATTTACATTTAAAATTATCTCCTCACAGTTTTCAGAGCTCTTGACTTTCCAGGAACTATTATTTAAGTTAGTGGGAGCTAAATAATTTGCTTTACATTTGTGAAGGTATCTTCCAGGACTGAATTAGTGAAATACTGTCATATGTAATATTGTACAACAGTTCTATTGAATTGTTTGAAAAGTTCTGAAAAGTTCTCATTTATCCCCATCTCAGCAATTGAAATGACAGATTTCATTCATATAATTATCCAGTTTATGTCTGTTAGCATAAGAAGGTCCAAATGAAGACAAACTGAAAGCCCACATAGCTCGGTATGCTATCTTGGACAAGAGCTAATTGTCAGTGTTATGGGAAGGGTAAGGTAAGAGCATGAGCTGTTAGCGTGCCTCCCCAGAATATTCTCCTGGCATCCAGTAAGTTGTAGTTCAGGGAATTCCTGGCCAAGAAGTAATTTTTTATGTGTTCCCCTGGAACACACTTTTCTTCTGCAAGTACGTTTGGTAAATTTTGATCGTCTGTAAGCTTTTAAAATTTTCTGATGTGCTTGTTAAACATTAGCCTCTTACGGTATTTACTTTGTTCGGAACCTATTGCCAGCTGGTTTGATTTGATGTTCTCTTGTTCTTGTACTGGTAGACTGGAACATGATTTCCTATTTTTCATGCCTCTCATGATTTATGGCCCTCTATCATATTTCAACTTGGTTTGTCCCTCTTTTGGTTTGACTGGTTACAGTTTATTTAGTTCTTTCTCATGCAGAGGCCATTCCATCTACTTACCATACAAATTTTCCAGCAGACTTCTCACTCTTCATGTGTTTGGGGGAAGGAAGAGGATTACTGTGAATGTTTACATGTTTTGCAAATTGTTGCTCAGTGTCTTTTTTTTTTTTTTTTTTCCCCATATCATTTTACATCTAATCATCCAGAGGGTATATTTCTTCATATTTCCATCACATGGACACAACTTCAGCTTTTTGTAGGATTCCTTCACAGCTGTACATTCATTTTTTTCAACACTAAGGGGTATTGAATGCAATGTTAAAATTTACCCGAATCTCAAATTCTGAAGTCCGGAACACTATATGGATGTTAAGGCAAGAAAAAAGGTCTTGTCTAACTGCTTCATGAGCCAAGATGCAGAATTTCACCTTGAAGAATTTGAGTTCTAAAGGGATGTAGATGATTTTTAGTTGTTTTCATAAGGATTAATATTAATATATACAGGCTAGATTGATAGTACTTTTTTGTTATATCTGAATTTGACTTGTTAGTGCTAAAGAGAGTATGAAGTGCTGCAGAGATATAGTCAGACCGGGGTAGGTCACCCATTGCTCAACAATTATTCTATCAGCAAATGACAGAGAAAGGCCTAAAAAAATAAATTTTGCTTGCCTTGGTTACTTTCATGGATAAATTGTCTTTCAGGAGGGTTGGAGCCCTCACAGAGCAAAAGAAGACAGATTGTCAATGGCTAATAAAATAATTTATCATGGTGGCCAAGTTGAATTCGCAGAAGAGTGGCAAAGAATCTTTGGGAGAAAAGTGTTTTTTCTTTTTATTTTGGCTACCCTAATTATACAATATATATAGTATAGTGGATTTTCTATACAGTGGTTGTTACAGCAGAGCTGGCAGTTTACAATGCATTGCAAATGCATGCCTAAGAAACTACCGATACACCAGCTAATGTTCATTTCACAGGTATGATTCTTGTCATAATTAATTCATTGAAATAAATAACTCCAAAAAACGCCACCTTTTTGCGGTGGTTCTGGTTTGTGTCATTTTCATCCTGAAAAATATCATCAGCCCTTTATTATATGTCTCATTATTTCCTTTTTATGCTTTTTAAAGTGCTTGAGAGCAAAAGAGGAGAGGAAATTACCCTTAATTTACCAGGGTTTTTTAGTTGCCAAATATACATGCCTGTTACCATGGAGACCAGTGCACAACTCGGTTGCCTGATGCGCTGCTGGTAAAGGCAGCAACTTAATGGATTATCGGGTGAATGGATGGCTGTATTAAATAGCTAAATAAACTACAGGGATCAGAACACATTTATTTTAGGATGCAAGGGAGGTTGCTGATATCCCAACATTGCTCTCAGATTCCAGTACGTATTTGTAAAAGACATCCAGCTTTTCATTCTCTGCTCCTGTTTCACATCATGTTTTCTTAGTATTGCAACAGAACACATACCAAATATGGCCCCAGGGGAAGTGCACTGTAAAACTGAACCGAAAAGCTCATATAAATATGAACCCAAAGCTGCATGTGCTGCAGCACTTAAAGAGCAGGAATTTAGCTTGGAGTGCAATGCAGAAGTGATTTGAAGTGGTGTAAAAGTATCATTTCTTTTTATGTTTAAAGTGGAAGAATAGATTCTTGCTACTGACTGAGCATCTCAGAGGCAGGATAGGGATTTCTTCCGTACATCTTTCAGATCCCATAGCTGTTTTAGGGCTCCTGGTGCTGATTTTTACAGTGAGAGAACTGAGGGACTGACAGCAAGGCTCTTTTAAGGTTTTTTTAACTGGAAGTGTCCCCTAATGTTTCTGCAATTATGAGCTAATTTCACTTGCTCTCTCCTTACGTTGTGGAGATTCTTACTGAGCAGCTCATATATGGACCTCAGAAGGGAAGAAAATCCAGCTGTGCTACTTCTTCTTTCCAGTTAATTGCAGAGGCCAATTACTTGCACTACGAGAAAATATCATAGTGAGAGAGTGGCTCCGGGGATATAACGTTGTCTATTGTACGACGGAGAGCTGGAGCATTTGCATGACTTCTCTCTCACACACATCTCCTTATATAAAGAGCTATTATACTTTGCCTTATAGATACTTTACATCACAGAGGTGTAACATATTTTATCTGTGTAACGCTTAATCTTCTGTCTTTCATCTGGCCTTCTGAGCTAAGTGATCTCACTCTGTGTTAACTACTTCGTGTTAACTATGAGTAGTGCAGGCCTGAGAGAATTTGGATGGCTGAGATGTTCATGTTCACAGGGGCTGTAGTTGTGACTGTCTTTTGCATGCAGTAGGAAGGGGAGGGGACTTTCACTATCCTTTCCAACTAGACTATCTGTGCACTGATTTTAAAAGAGAAATCATATTGTTATTGGGGATTATATTTTCATCTTTTATTGCCAGTAAAATTTCTCCATCTAATCACAGTATGAGGTTATATTCCTCATGCTGCTAATTGGCACCATATTCAGAAGTTCTGTCACTTTGTCCTTATCTTCCCTCCTCAGTCTGTCTCTAATGTGGATGAGTAAACTTAGTTATGTGCTTGGCTGTATCACAGTTCAGTGGTTTTAGCACATCTATTTTCTTTGAATGCAAAAGGTTAATTTTGTTTCAGTGTAGATTGAATCTGGATACTGACCTTTACAACTGGAAAAACAGACAGAATCATAGTTTAATTAACCTCACAACCAGGATACATATTTGGAACATACTCAAGAAACCGTATGTTTTAAGTTCTACTGGGAGCTTATCAGAGCTGTTGTTATTGGGGATTTTATTTTCATCTTCTATTGCTAGTAAAATTTCAGAAACATTAGAATTAGATGTCCAGAATTAGATGAAAGGAGAAGTTAATTACTGAAGTGATGAAGCGTACAGCTGAGCTTGGAAAGAACTAAGGTAAACCAAAATTGAAATATTGAAATTATGTCTTCATATTTTGTCTTCACTGTGAAATGGGAAGAGCATACTGATTTCATCAGCTTCTCTACTGACATTTTCTGTAACCTGTCCTGTTTTCCAGCTCTCTATGGTAGTGTTACATGGTCCTTCCAAGTTAAAACACAAGTTCTGTGGAGTTAGATGGTGTGCATGTGAGTTTTAAAAGAAACTAAGCTCTGGAAGCAAGTAAAGAAAAAAATAGATAGATTTAATCCCTTTACATTGGTCTTTGCTTGATCACTCAGCATTTGTAATCAGTTAAATGCTTAATAAAAAAAAAAAATGAGGACTGAAAATTGAATCCTTAATCCTTTCCCTGAGGTTCTTCTCTGTAATAATTTTGTCTCCAGTATCTCAGATTGTGAAAGCCTTGTTTTGCCTGTTTATAGCAATAATTGGCAAGAATACTGCTTCTGTATGAGGGGAAAAAATTCAGTTGGAGCTAAAGATGGTTTTTTTATCTAAAAGAGAGTCACCTGAATGCCATCTGCATTTTTAAGCTGTATAAGCCAATGTTTGCCAGAGTTGGGAGGCCTCGTTTCCAAAAAATCTGAAAGATAACATGTTGCTGAGGACGTTCTATGAGCATCATACTGCAAAGCATGGACCATTACCTGAGATGAACAAGCCAAATCTTCAGTGGGCCTGGTTCAAGTTGACACTGCATAAGTCACTGGTTAAATACCTGCTTCGGGTACAAGTGGCAGAATATTATTTATTTTCTAATAACAGTAAAACTGTACTTGAAGTCCTTTCCAACATGGACCGCTTGAAATCTGGAATTGCCCTGAAGGCTAAAAATGTAGAGCATTTATCACACTGAAGACCTAGCGTAGTGAAATGAGAGCGGGTGTGGTATCTGTTTAGAAAATGCCAATAGTGATTCGTGTGTAATGTTATTTCACATTACGTGTTGTGACTAAAAAGGAGAATTCCTTGGTGAGAAAGCACAGAAAAGAACAGAATGGAATCACACATGCTTCACTGTTGCCTGCAGTAATGGAAAAATATGCAAAGCGTAATGATATGTAAGACAGTAATTAAAATGTTTCATGAATAAGAGGCTAGGTAATTTCAGTTGTGTTTTTTACAGTTAGAGCCTTTGAAGATAGGCACACATAAATGCATAGAATATTGTGTGCAAATACTCGAGTCAATTACCGTGTCAGGATGTTGCTCCCAACATATTAGTCTAAATTCTATGCAGTAATTAACAGATATTAATAAAATAAATATAGACAATTCTATAGTCTGCTAAGTAGTTATTTATAGCCACTATGGGAAAGTTTGAATTATTATCTGTCCTAATTATGCCAAGGACTTTTTTTATTAGGCATGAAGGTCTGACTGGGAGGAATTAACAACTGCCTACAATGTCTTTGCATCATAGCTAATCGGATATGTTGGCAGAGCTGCTTTTTTTTTTTGGTTTTGTTTTATTTTTCTGTTTATTTATTAGTCACATCTGGAATCAGAAATTGTGCTCTCAACAGTAAAATCTTCCCATGCCTAAGATAGGGTAGCTGTTTCTCTTCCCCAGGACAGACTCCCCACTACCTGTTTTCCCTAAACTGCATCCTTCAGTGTTACTCTTTGCATATGAGAGATTTCTGTTGTAACACAAAATCTGCTAAGAAGGAGTAATCAGTAACTAGTGTGCTGTACATTTTCCCCTCTCAATGCATCTTTGAGACTGAATATGTAGGTCATATCTGTCTGGGAATAAAAGACCTGTAGAAGGCTTCTGTCATGAATATGTATGACTTGCTGGGCAAGTCTGCTAAGAAATAGGTGTATACTGTCTTCCACACTTCTTTTTACTTGCATTATTTTAAGTGGAAAATAGGATCAGGACTTAGCCTTTTAATTAAACATTAGGGTAGCTTTAAAGAAAAAACAAAACCCCTTTTGTATAATAGTTTCCCTTGAAACCCTGACTGAATAAATGAATATATAGTAATAGGCACACATCTGAGTTCTAAGAAAAAGCCAGATTTAATTGTAATTTCTGCAGTATCCTTCCTCTAATGAATATACTGAATATTTGAGAAGGCAAAGAAAAAAAAAAAATTGTGGCCTGTGTTATATATGTCCATCTGATTCGTGTTAATATTGAACAGTGCTAGGGCCGCATGATGACATACCCTTGTATAACCACAAGCCTAAGAAGGGCAGAGAGGTTAATGTATGTAGTTCTTACCTTGCACCCCCCCCAGCCGCCTCCCCACAGGGGCATTAGGGTAGCTTTAAAGAAAAAACAAAACCCCTTTTGTATAATAGTTTCCCTTGAAACCCTGACTGAATAAATGAATATATAGTAATAGGCACACATCTGAGTTCTAAGAAAAAGCCAGATTTAATTGTAATTTCTGCAGTATCCTTCCTCTAATGAATATACTGAATATTTGAGAAGGCAAAGAAAAAAAAAAAATTGTGGCCTGGATCCTGAACCTTGCTCTCCTAAAATATTCCAGATGTAACTGAAACAAAGATCTAGTCTTTGTCATAGAAGCTCTTCTAAGGATTGGAGTAAATGACACATTTCTGGGTTTGTGCAGTAGTAAACTACTATTCATGTCTGCTGCTAACTTCTTTATGAGCAGACTCAGTAACTTTAGAGATGCAAATCAGACAAAGCTTACCAGTAAACAAAAACTATCAGTTCTGTAATAAAAATCTGTGATAGCATATATGGAGACTTCATGATAGGAAAGTCTGTATTACTTTGATGGTGGATCCCATCAGTTATGAAGGATGATGATCACTGGATCAAAGTACATAGAAATAAGATTTGAATGAACTTCAGTAGTAGTTCTGAAGCAGAGAGAAGTGGCTGTGGATACATATTTTAATTTGAAGCTGTCTTTCCTACAGACTTTCTACACATTTTAGTGTGAATAAACATATTGCTCCATGAACTTTCATATAGACCTTGGTTGAGAATAATTTTTGTAAGAATTCTGTCATTCAGGCACCAAAGTTCATGCTTTGCTTTGATTTCTAAAGAGGGAGGAGATGCAATGTTCAAATTTATGTTGAAAATCACAAACTACATAATGACTAAACTAATGGGTAGATAATTAAGTTGAGCAATAAGCCCCAAACTGTTTAGTTATTTATTAACTTCAGTTAATCTAGCATTAAGATTAATTTGGGGATTTCCAGAAGAGGTAGGAAAAATGCTGATAAATGTATCTGTGGAATCTATGTGCATCTCAGATTCAACTGTTATAAAATTCCTTCATGTCCTTCACATTTGTTATTTTCAGCTCATGATATTAGGGTTTCAGACATGCTAAGATCATGGTGCTGAGTTGTGGGCTTTTGCATCTCGGCCTGCTGGTACAGAATTAAATTATTCGGCTGTTAATATTTCTGTTTTTTCAGCTGCATCCAGCAGTAGCAACTACCAGAGTTCAATGAAAATTCTCTTCATCCCAGTCTTATCTAAAGTCAGTATTTTCTTTGAGCTGTAGTATTCTGCTTACAAGCACATTGCTGTTATGCACATGGAGACCCTCAAGATGCAGATTTGCTGCATATCAGAAGCCAGGCATATACTCAAAAAGTATTGTTCTTTGTCCAGTTCTGTTTCCATTATTTTCTCTTAGCATTATTACTTAGCACTTAGGACTTATGGTCAAGAACTTAATTATTTATAGTTTTGCTTCTATTCTTGTTGCAGTTGGGGATCAGCAGGTTTAGGCTGAATAACGAATCAAATCAGCCAATGAAAGGTGGCACCTGTACTTTAAACCATTTGAATTCTTGGATATCCTCTAGGGGATTGGGAAAAATGCTATTTCTTTTAATTTTCCATTTCACTTGAAGGAGTTAGAGTTCATGGCTTAAAGGGACACAGAAGGCATAAAATTTGTAATCCGATGAAAGGTATAAAAATGGTGATATTTGAATGCACAGCACATAATCGAGTAATGGTTTATAGTTCCGTTGTAATTGAGACACTTTGAGTTCATGTATTTAATTAATCATTTTTCCTTTGATAAATATTTGGCTGCTAGACAAGTACTTGGCCACCCAGAGTCTTTCATCTCTGGTACTAACTGACTGGAGTCCAGCAGGTCACAATAATTGGCAGACAACAAAGTGGCCTCTGAATTCAAGATTCTGAAATAAGTTTGTCTTTTCAATTAAGAAATTTGCATATAGTCATACTTAACAAAGAGAAAACAATGCTTATCATACTATGAATTAAAAATCGGATGATGTAGTCCACAGACAATTTTCTGTGTCTACTTTCTTGTAAAAAAATTTCTATCCATTCATCCATTAAATTTGTATACTGACCACCAAGAGTGTTCATACAAGAGAGGATCATTGCAGAGACCAGATGTTTGGGAAACATCCTGAAAGATGAGGAAAGGATGTCACTCATAAGAGAAAAATAAGGATCATTCAGACTTGATAATTGAATGAACATTGGTTGGAGATGGTGATGAGAAGACCAGGTTGTCTCTTTGGACTCACTGGGAGTCTTATGGAAAAACAAAGTTTCATGTTATACTGGGAGCTTTGGAAAATAAATATAGTGGATGGTGTACTAAAGTTAGCATTAATACATGACAGAATGAAAAAACAGATCTTTATTGATCAAGAGTGGGAATGCTGAAATACATTATTTGTAAATTATAGTAATATGTAATTGATAGTAACATTTGATTTAGGAATGCTGCAGTGAAATTTATTGTGTTGTGTTTCTGCTCATCAAAGAAGAGAGACAAAATGATAATTTGATGTCATAGAGAGGAGGATTCTATTTCACTTTCTTGCTCTGTATGTCAAACCCATTTAAGGTGGATAACACAGCATGAAAATAAGTGATAATTAAATAGTTGTTGTATTTCATATTTGAAACAGAGATGTACAGTGACATATATGTGTTGCACCTATGTAGAAGTAATCCAACAAAGCTGAACTGACAGTCATATATTAGCAAAACAGATTGACAAAATAAATTCTGCAGACTATTTGTTGCATTTGTATTTTATAGAAAAAAAAATAGAAATTGTTGCTTGTCTTCATTTTCTGTAGCTGAAATAATGCCAAGAAAAAAAGGTATAAAAATAACACTTGCAATTTTCCAAGGTAAGGTATCTTTATCAAAAACACCCAAACACAAAATCTCCCATAGCATGTCTCCAGTAATAAATGAATGTAAATCGAGTGTTTGTGGAATCATGCAGGTTATTTATAATTGACAGGTAATTTAGACATTAGCAACGATGTGGCAGGAGGTGCTTTTGATATGTGGAGTTCTATCACAAATGATATTGCTACCTGTTATAACTAAAGTGCTCTGATTAATGTAGTGAGATGGTAGAAATTAAACAAGCTGTATGTTAGACATTGATACAATAATAACAAAAAGCTCCGTATTTTTGCTGAAGAGAAGTATCTTGGCCAATTGCAGTGGAAAACAAAAACAATAGTAAGATGTTTGTAGGCCAAGATTTTTTTCTAAATGTGACAAGTAAATCTGCTGTGGACACTATGTGTCAGAGAAGTTAGAGCCTTGCATTGAGTGGCAATATGTGCACAGCTCTCTGGTAAAACGCTAACAGTAATGAATTCATGTGTTACTCTTCCTCCCTGTAGGTTAGTCTTTTGACTCTAAAGAACTAGCTCTTTTAAATACCTGTATGCATAGGGAAAATTTGACTTTTTATGTGGTTCCATATTTTGACACAACAGGGAAGACATTTTCCCTTGTTTATTTTTTATTTCATCTCTTTTCCTTTGTATTTGCCTTTTTCTGGTTTTATTTATTTGTTTTTTGTAATTTTTTTTCAGTTGTAATTGGTATTATCCCTCTTTACATTTTTTTTTTTCATTTAATTCCACTTGCAAATAGTATTCCATCTCTCTTGATCATACCAAGGTATGTTATTAGGGTACAGACTAGCAGCTTGTTGATTTTTAAATTATAGCCTTCCTCTGTTTTTTTCCTGTGACTTTTTAATAAGGTAATGGCAAGTTTCACTTGTCCAATATCTATCTTTGCAGCTTTTAATTTTTAACTACATAGTGAGCTTTGGATAAAGACAGGAATCACTTATATCTTGTTGGAAAAGTACTACTAGGAACTACAATTTTGGTAGCCTTTTTTTTTTCCTTCCCCCCCTCACCCCCCCCACCCCGATGTATAAACTGAAGAGCAAAGGCAACTAATTACAGTAAATTTTTCACACAGTGTTACGCTTGATACTTGGTGTTCACCAAACAGTTCCTGAGTCAACAAGGACAGATACTATTTTAGATACGTATTTTTGCATACTGAGAGTGATTTAGAATACCTAATTATAGAGAACAACCTTGGATTAAATGCTTGTGGTTTTTCATAAGGTTAAAGTAAGCAAAAGGGTAAATGAAACCTGGTTAGTTTGGCAAAAAAAACCCAAAACCCTGACATTGTCAGTCAGCTGATAAATTCAATGGGTCAAACTAGGAATGGGTGGAAATTTCAACCTACTTAAGAAACTAAAACAGTCACATGAAATTATGTTTTGTTGGAGTGTGTTAACCTACAGACTGGTTAGGATATTGGTGTCCATAGTTTCTGATGGATAGTGTCATCTGGAAGTGAGCTGGCTGATGTAACACTCATTTCTTTTTGAAAAGAAGAATGCCATGAACCTGTCTGCCACTAGGTGCAATTTGCTGTGTTGCCCCAGATGAGAGGAGGCAGAAAGATCTGCTGGCACCAGGCTGTTGACACACAACAGTGTATTGCTTATTGCCTGAGTCTATCATAGAATCATAGAATCATAGAATGTTTTGGGTTGGAAGGGACCCCTAGAGGTCATCTAGTCCAAAGCGTTTCACCTCCTAGTAGAGGTAAGTGGAGAGATTTATCAAAGATGTGATGCATTGTATCACACTTGTTTCTATAAATCCCCTTAATTCTCTTTGGTATTTTAATAATTTGATGCTTTGGACACAGAAACATATTATACTTCAAGTCAGGGTGTTATAGCATCCTGTCTGCTTCAGATACACTTTCTGAAGGATGTTCCATTGCTGAAGGATATGTAGGCAATTTGTGATATTTTTATATGCTGGAACTTCATAAAATAGCGTACATTGGAAACTCCCCCTGTGGTAACTTGTTCAAGCGCTCAAACCTTGAGTCATGTGGGGCTGGGGCTGGATTGTTGCGCTGCATTTTATTGACTTGAATGAAGAAGTAAGTAATCTGCAGCAGAAAAATGTGGAAGATGCTTCTTAGATCAGTTTTAAGATTTCTTGAAGTTCTTCTCTTGCATTCAGTGAGAGAAAGGATGTGATCTCCTTCAGCTTCTGAACTGAATCACATGGCTCCATTTGGCCTGCAGGTGCAGAAGGAAATTAGAGCCACGTGCAGCCCTCGGTTACTGCTTATCTTAGCTGCAGTAGGAACAAGTTCACTTTGCTCCTAGAAAGCAGGAGGTACTAATGAGCAAGACCCTTTGACTGCTGTGTATGGTTTCTTTGTCATAAGACTCTTGCTCACCCTTATATATTGATCTTGTGAAATCATGGCCTTTTTTATTTTCAGTTGTCTTCTTTCAACCTCAATCTCATTAGTATTAGGCAATTTTCCAATAAAAGCTTCTGTCTAGCTTCTTATCTCATGATCAGTCAAGGGCAGCTATGTGACACACATTGTTTACTGATTTGCATTGAACTTATTTCCAACTTCATGATGGTTTCATTTGTCATTTTGGCAAGGATTTCTAGGAACTTTTTCAATTCTGCTAAGTATGGTACAACCAAGTAAAATCTGGCTCTTTATGTGAGCTATTAAAGGACTTGCAGTTACGTCAGGTGAGTGTTTAGTATATGCTGTTTTCTGACTGTATTCTATGCATGCCTGTGCTGCGCTTCAAGGTTGATTCAGTGCTGGATTTTTTTTTTTTAAATGTATTGATGTATTTATTCCAGTATTTAAAACAGTTTTGACCTTGTACATCTGTGCAATACAGAGAAAGTAACCAAATGTTGTAACATGGAAGTTGTCCGTGTAATTGCAGGTAGAAGCATCACTGTGAAACTCTTATGTTTTAACAGCAAGCATGCTATTGACTCATCTTAGCCTGTTGCTAGGAAATTGCTCTGAGCCTCATTAAATTCTAATTAGCATTTTCAACTCAAAAGGATGGTGGATCAGATTCTGATATATTTATCATGCTTATTAGCAGCTTAAGCTAGAAAAAAACAAACTGCTACACTGAGTCCAGTGGGACTGATGTGGAGTAAGATAATATAAGATATGAGAGGAAACAAACCTAGTGCACCAGAGATACCAGTGCTAGAAGCAGCTGTAAGTAACACAGTGCTAGGTCTGTGCCATGTACCTGGTGGCACTGTAGATTTCTGTTCAGAGGAAAAAGTGGTGAAGAAGAAAATAACTGCCTAAAAAGTTTAACTCCACACCATATTGCTTTGAAAGTACCAATGTGTGATTTTTATGTTCTTAGATACTGCAAATCTGGCCAGAAAGATATCTTAGTTGCAAAGTAACAGGACACAGCACAAGTAAAGCAGCTGTACCTTATTTTTATGTAAAGTTATCCAACAGCCCACTAATAGGGGGGCTCCTTGATCATTGCTATGTACTCTTCTACCCACATAAAAATATGGAAAATACACAACTTCTAGGCTAATAAAACTAACTTTATTATGTCACGCTGGATTATGTAGTCTGCTTCCACAGATGACAGTCAGAATGGCACATTGGAAATGCTTCAGCATCTTCAGAAGCTTTCTTTGTGATAGTCAACTGCTTTTGTGCAGCTGTGATTTGCAATCTAGACCGTCGGTCTGTTTAGATTTACCTTGTCCACTTTTGCTTTTTGCCTGGTGACCTTGTAGGTGATTCAACACGAATGTTAAACTTCTTAGTGAAGTTAAAATTTATTGAATGGTGGATTGTTTGTTTACAAAGAAGGGAGATAAATTTTTTCACATTTTCAAATACAAACTTAACTACCAATAATTTTATATTTGGTGATTTAGTGGTATGATTCATTTATAAGAGGAGTTATATGGCTAACTGCTGACTATTTCAAAGTATGAAAAAATTAGATAAAATATGTAGCAGCACAGAAAATAATTCCATGAATAGTAAAAGATGACTGTCAATTCATGATGAGCTGCTTTCTCATTATTATTTCAGGGCCAAAATCTGCTTTGGGTTCCTTCCAGGACTCAAATTCCCCACATCAAAGCCGTTTTGAAATTACCAGTTACTCTGAAAGTTGTTAGGGTGCTATCACCAGCAACTGATTTCCCCCTGCCCCTCCTTCCCATAGAGAAAAGGCTGTCCAGGTCCAAACTGGCCAAGAAACAGGTTGTATGCTCTGTCAGTAGTAACATTGTCATTATCTCCTTGGTATAAATAGTCATAAATAAATATGTATATACTTGTATTTGTTTTAATAATTTAGACTCCAACACAAGAAACTGTGGAATAGTTCTTGAATAATGTAACAATAGCCACACTTTGGGAAACTGTTATCCTGGCTCTGGCCATGCCCAGTAAATGATAACTAGGAAAAGAGTGAATACATTTACATATCTGTACATATAAATACATGCATAGATAGATAGATGTTATATCAATTTAGATGTTTTATTTATGTATGTATAGATGTGATATATATGAATAATATAAACAATACATACTATACATATGTGTTTTGATGATACTTAATTTTAGTAATATTGATATTCATATTTTATTACTATTTTAATTAAAGGTTGCATCTGCATCACAGTCTTTAATATTCCCAGCAGACTTTACTTCTTCAGTTGGTACTTTGAACCCAGCTGGTTTTTTTTATTGAAAACATTCTGGGTTCCACAGTAAAATTATGCATGATGCCCAGTAATTACACTGTGTGTTTATGTCTTAGTTAATTATGGGCATTGGAGGTTTTGTTTATCAGTTAAAGCAAATGTTGCCTGGTTTGTGTTTTTGTCTTTCAATATTCATGTTAAGGTATTGAAATAAGTATATTGAGTCCACACATTAATTTTAATAATGTTAATTCCTGCTCTTCACATTTCCAGTGTCTGACATTGCTAGTTGAGATCATGTACGTATCTGATAGCTCAGGCTGTAAAGCGAAAGCAGTTCCTGCTCCTATTCAAAATTACAGAAGTGAAAAGGTGCTGAAAGGAGGCTCCTATGCAGATGCAGTGAGGGGGTACTAGGTGGGAAGAGAATTTAGGCAGGCAAAACCACATTTGTTTGGCTTGTGTTGTGCTTCCATTTAGGAGAGATTTTTTTAGTATGTTGTGATATGACTTCCAGAAGAAAATCCATCTCTACAATCATGTATAGTAGACCTCTAAGCCTGAGGAGTGTGTGCAGATGGGTGAAGGAGCATGTTGCACTGCTGGGATGCAAAGGTTAGAGGCCCACACAAAAGAAAACAAAGGCAAAATATCTTGTGCAAAGGTTTTTTGTGGGGGAGTGGGTTGGGTGTATGTGTGTGAGAGAGATGTTGTTGCTTATGATTCTCCTGTGAGTTGAGATGCTGTGATTAGTTCTTGATGCTATTGTGCTTTCTTCAGACAGATGAAGCGCAATCTGTTAGCGAGCTGCTTGGATCAGCCCGAATGATGCTCAGAGCCAGAGCCAAGCAAGGGGAAGCTAAAGGGAAGAAACCAGACAAACAGATTAGTTATTTTAAAATGCACTTTGCTACCCAGCAGGACTTAACTTCATCAACTGTGCGTATGAAAGTTTAGTGCGAGCGAGAAAGCAACCAGATAATCTACCGCTTTCCTCTTTAAAATAAGAGCCTGAACTGTTTACAGTGGTATTGTAGGAATTTGTTACTACTAGCCTGTTTATTCTCTTGCTTTAATAAAAATACTGTTTGTTAGCAGTGTAAGTCATGTTTGCAAGCTGGGAAAAAACAGTATCTTTAAATATCAGAAAGTCTAATGGGCTTAAATTTTAGCTGGTCACTGCAAAATAAAAAATGTCAGTTCAAGAATCCAGTCTTGTGCCAAAATGATTTTTAGGAGTTGGTTTACTGACACAAAAAGAGAGATTTAGCTATTACTTTATTTTTAATTCTTCTAATTTGTTATTACAACCAGATTTGGTATCTTGGTATGATGTGGTGGGACACGCGTGTATAACATTCCTCCCAAAGTAGTTTCACAAACTTGTCACGATCTGAGATTTTGTGGCATTATTTCTCTTTTATCTTTCTCCCTGAATTTGGATTGAAGCTGGGATTCCATTTTCAATGATATCCTTGTAAATTAGCTTGGTAAAACTGAATTCTTAGGAAATTTACAAACACAGACTGATTTTTCTTGATATTCCAGTGGAATAGTTACAGGAACTTGTTTCTGTGCTATTACAGTTTTGAAGACATACCTGATGAGTATTTGCAGGATGTAACACAAGACAGAAGAGAAAAGATATTGGTGGTATAGGATGTCTGAAAATAAGGAGAGGCATTGGGGTTTTCTGACCGCATAATACAGCATACAACCTGAAAAGCTTGTACCTATCATGGCCAGGAGCAGTCTTGGAAGGAAGTGTTTTGCTGGTGTGTTGTCTGGAGAAAAAGACAGTTTGAGAATTTTAACAAGAGATCTCTCTGAATATTTTTTTTTTTACTTTGCCCAAGGGCCAGACCTCTGTAGGTGTAAATTTAGGAAACTCGGTCAGGAAGATCAAGAGCCCTAATTATAGACATTAACTAATGCCTGCTGAGAAGTGTTAATTCTAAAAAGCGGATGCTACTTTCCTTGAAATAATCTGATTGGAAAGACATGGGAAGATATTTCCCTGATGCAACAAAATCTGTATAGATGTTTGAACATATATTTATTTGGATTTAACCTTTCAAATGTAAATTAATATTGAAAGTGTGGAAAAAAAATCTTTTTATTATTGTTTAGCAAGTTTGTAGGAAAAATGTTCTTCGATAAAGATAGTTCCCCTTCACTTACAGTAAGAAAAGGAATCAGTTAGTCTCAACAATGTGATTACTTCGTAGAGATAAACCATTAAAATAGAAGCATACAGACATTCTTTAAGGACACATTTCAAAAGAGATTTTGCCATACCTTTTCTATTCTGTGCTTTCTTTGTATGAACAGCCATGAGAGTTCAATGTGAACTTGAATGAAGAATTCTGTCACCAGTTTATGTACGGTTATTTAGTGCAATGTTTTGTGTTTTATTTATATGGTCTTCAGGATAAACCACCATGAAATACTGAACTTGGAAGTAACTATTAAAATTATTTATTTATTTATCCAAAGGCTGTAGAGCCCAACTCAGACCATTCAGTGCATGAGCCAGTACTTTGCAGAGTGTGGATGCTAGGAGTTTTCAGTAAGAGGGTCAGGAGCTTGTTGTAACCAAAGTGCAGGAGATAAGAGCCATAGTGAAGAATGGATCATGTAAAAAGCCTAGAGAGCTGTAGTCAGGAAACAGATTTTGAAAATGAATCTTGGATGACAGATTATTAAAAAGTAAGTAAGTTACAGTTCCAGAGTTCAGTACACTGTCAGAAAATATTTCTTTAGTCCAAGTGATGAAGGATAAAGGTTTGCATGCTTTTAGCAGGGAATTTCTCAGCTATGATCCCCTTTCATAATTTCCAACTACAAAAAGGGAATTAATTTCATGGGTCCATAACTTCTATTATTTTGAGGTCAAAGCAGAACTTTGGCCCAGAATATCCAAAGTGTATTTTCTGTGGGTATAAATGAAGACATTCAAAACTGTATATATTTAATGTTGTCTGGAAAGGATAAGCAATTATTCATTTATTATGAAAGCTACGGTGGATAATATATCACAGAAGTAATATTTGAATAATAGAATACTTCAGGTCAGAACGAATCATCTTGTTCACTTCCCTGTTCAAAGCAGGGCCAACCTCAAGGACAAGATGTAATAAATGAGTCAATTCAATAACTTGATTTTTTTTTTTAATACTTCCCCAAAAGGAAGAAACTCTGACACACAAGCCTGAAGGTGTTAAGTCCTGAGAATTAGCTGGTATGGTAGAATAAAATGGATAATGTTATATGGTCAGGGATTTAAATGCTGCTGGTTTTTTGAGGGCAAGAGTCTGTTGTGCCAGTTAATGCTAGTGAAGACAAGGTAAAAAGAGATATAGTTCAGTATATTAGTATTTGCAGTGAAAAAAATTGATGGTATGAGAGATAGAAAAAAAAAACACAAGCTAGCTACAGTCTGAAGGAAGAGAGATACAGTAGGTATATGAATCAACAAGTAGGCTTGAAACTATTTTTCATATGGGTGTGCTTACTGGGGTTGAGATTGAAGCAGCTTTTTAAATATAAAAATGGCAGTGTTTTTTCCTAAATGTTTGCTGACAAAGTGCCTAAGACTTAGTTTTTGGTTTGGGTTTTTTTTGATCATTTTTGCCATTGCAAAACTGTTCTGTGCTACAAGTTATTGGGGAAATACTAATTTCTAATCTAGACATCCACATTAATGGAGTAGGAAATTTAGCCTTTTTTAACTGGCAGCTTCTGTATTTTTCTGTAGTTCTTTAAATGAAGGATTAGGAGAGAGGCATCACAGTCAAGTTGGAAGCCTTTTATGGACATGTATGCATGAAATTACTAATGTATGTGTCTGCCTGCCCCAGTGATGCATGCACTGCAAATTAAGCTGCACAGGTGAAAAGTCTACTTCACGGTTTTGATCTCCTCTTCCCGCCCCCCCCAAGTAAATAATTTAACAATCTTGCACAAATGGTACCTAGTTCAACCCTTTTTAGGTAAAATAAGTCTTGTTTATATGAATATTTCACCTTTGCATTTGAGCCCACGTTCTCAGTGCTGAGAAAAACATTTCAATGACCTCCCTAAGATATGCGCATTTACTAAGGGGATGAGCGCTGTTTCTGAAATACCACTTACCTTTTCAGTGTAAATGAAGCTGAATCTATTGCTGGGGGCATGTAAATACTGAACAAATTATTGAACCACGGCTTCACTTCCTCCCTTGATTTGCCAGCAAAAAAAGAGTTGTGCTTTAGAAATGCAGCTATTCAACATGCGCTTTATTAATAGATTTCAACCTATGGTGTTGGTTTGTGCTTGCATGTGGGTGAGAGGGGATGGAGGGGTAGGTGTCAAACTGTTGAACTCTGTCTATGACTGGTTACTATTTGTTGTTCTCAGAACATGTCTGGCCAAGAAGTCATATAGTGCTGGTTTAATCTTCCTGGAAGGATGAATTCAACTTTCTGAGCAGGGATGTGCCTGGTGTAACTAGGCAGATTTTATTATTTGTCATGAAACATTCCTGTTCATACAAGAGTACCAGTTTGCATGAGGAGCCACGATGATACATTAATCTTTCACTCAAAATGTTGGTTTTAAAAAGAAAAAAACAAAATAAACCAACAGTAATTAAGTGCGAACATTAATTTCTTACAGAATGTTTTTCAACTTTTAATGATGCAATTCACATGAATATTGTAATGATTTATTCTTTGAGCTGTCTTCCGTTGTACATTCAGCAGCCAAACTGAAGAGAAATAGAGGAGGAGAAACTGTGCACTCACAGTCACAGAAGGAGTACAATTTCTTCTTAGGTAGAATTCAAACGACATAACTTTCTTCATCTTCTACTTTTGTTTTCCAGAATGACAAATCCCCAGGGCGTTCCACAAGTCGATCAAGTAACATTTCAAAGGTATGTGAAATCTATTTCCTTTGTATAGAATTTAAAGAAAACTAAGTTTATCAAATATAATACAGTACTTTATTCCATTTAACCTTATATGCATATTCTGATTTAAAGTTTTTACTGCCTAACATTATGGTTTCTATGTCAAATCTGCCTTAAAGTATAAATATTCAGTTAGTTATTACTGTAATAGGTGTAATAATAGCTAAATAACAGTTGCACTCTTTTCACCTCTTTCCCCAGCTGCTTAATCTTACACTAATGCTTTGCCTTAAGGTACAATTACTGCTTGATTTTGCTCCCCCTATTTGCTACCCAAATACCAACAGCTGTAATGTGTAAGGCTATGAATGTGTCACCACTTTGGACTGAATTCAGAATTCCTTTTACAGGGATTTATGGTTCACTGCAGCCAGGACTTCATATCTAGATGCTTTCTAGTTTCTAAGAAACAGAGAAGGGAAACTGTAAAGCAAAATGTGATTTGTACTGGAGTTCTTTGTTTTTAGGCCCCCTTTTTCTGTATTTTTGGTTCAGATGTGGCTGAAATCTATGCCAAAAAGCCAGGATATACTGGAGGTAAAAGCTAAAAACTCAATAATTGTTTGAATCCTAGCCTAAGCATCTGCCATATATTATGTTTGTATCTAAAGATTAAATATTTTTCATTTAGTACAAGCACAGTATCCTTAGGCCCCTTCCCCACAATATTATTGTCTCTGGAGTACACACTGTAAAATTGTTTTCTTGTCAAAGCTGTAAAAAAAAAATTTTGACTTCTTAATTAAATAAGCCAGGTAAATGTTAGGTTCTGCTCTTTTACACTAAGAAGGACAAAAAAGCAAGGAAAAACGTGTACAATATATCCAGCCTGTGGTAGGATATGGCTGAATCTCTTCCTGACTTGTTGCCTGTTTTTAAAAATTATATAGTTGTATGCTTACAAGCTTGATCAGAGTGAATTGTATGTATTATATTCATTAAGGGTTTAAAGTGCACGTCAATAGTTATAATTACTGTACATCTATGTGGATTTGATATTACTTTACCTGCTTTTTAAAGTCAGTTGCGTGGGTTACACTGTGACAAAGCATAAATATATTCACTGGCATGAAACATGTGGCAGTGAGTAACATTTACTTAGAAGTAATTTCTGCAGAAATCAGTATAGGTGCTTATTAGAAAGGGTTGCTTGCATCTTTTTAAGTAGTACGCTAATAAGCAAGGTTTTCAGGCATATACCTAATCTATTTCTGATGTATAGCATCATCCATTCTTCAGGATCAATTTTTCTATATGAAGCCACCTGCCAGAGAAGCTTTTCAAGTCCTGAAAGACGCTTGATTGGAAAGCCCCTTTCCAGTTTATTGTCTGTTTCAAAATGCTTTTTTTGTAAAAAGGTATGGTGTATATATATGTGTATACATAGAAAAGCCAACACCTAAATTTTCAGGTTAATATCGCATAGGACAAGTAATAACAACAAAGATTGCATCTCAAAGCAAGATTGGAAGCTTCTAGGTGATGTAAACTATAATCCAAAGGTAGGAGTTGAGTTCTGTGCAATGTTGGATCTTGCACACAACAAAAATTTCAATTGACAGACAAATTAGAAAGTCTTTATTTATTAAATATAGATTACAGTGATCAAACTGTATTGTTTTGATTTTGTATCTTTTACTGCTTTCATTTACCTGTATGAATAAGCTAAAAAGGGTCAAATAAAGAGCTACATTTTATTAGTTACTGTGTATTGTGTCTGCCACCCTTGGTTGTATATGGGACTCCGGGTCCAGGGCAGAGTAGATGTTCCCTGGTGTCAGTGGATTTTGTACCACCCTGTTTGTGAAATGGAATATAGCAAAGATTCTGCAAATACAGATTCATAGTCCATAATGCTCCTAAGTTGTTTATTCAGAGAGGACACCTGAGGTTTGCAGTGTATGCTTGGGCGATTTTGCGTACTAGGTACATTAACTCTGAATTACATGGTATTACAGATTAAGCTGCATTGCTGAACACTGAATATATCTTATCTAGACATAATGAGGAGGAATGGCTTTGGTTTGTTTGTTATTTACCAGATACTAGTTACTATATACCTATTCAAGCTATAGATTTTAAAATCAAACATTCCCTAGAGGGGCGGGAAGGGGAAATCAACACTTCAATTTTACCATTCACTTTTGCTGTCTGTTGAGAGCACAGAAATGTAGCGCGTTGCAAAGACTTTTCTTATCTTGCGTATAAGTTTCTGGTAAGAATTTCAGTAATAAACTGTTTTAGGCAAATGAAAGTACAAAACTTAAAATGTTTAGATATGATTTCAGTATGAAATTATTTGTGAAGTCTACTGTAATACATGTTACTAAGTAAAAACAGTGGCTGGCCGATATGTTTCTGTATGTGTAATGTTATAAAATTAAGTCAACTGGAATATTTACAAATTATTTTCACGTACCTATAAAATTATCTAGCTCTAGCTGTGAAAGTAAATTTTTTCCTTGATGTTTATAATGGAGTATTTTATCAATATGGCAGGAGTAAGGCAAAATGCTGCACTTTCATGCTCTTAGCCTGACTCAGCACTCAATCAGTTACTTTTTTATTTGTGGGCAAGAGTACATGAAGAGTGAGGACTGAGCGTAGTAGGGCTATAGCTTCCCCTGCCCCTCATCCCCATAAGAGACTGTACTTCACCCCTCCTGCCCATGGCCCTCCCGTGCCACGCCAGCACCATTTTGCTTGGCAGGTCAGAGGGAGAGGGAGCATTTGCTCAAACAGGTTTGCTGATCCATGTCTCCGTTCTTCTCCAGCTTGTTACTGTGACCTTAAATGCCCTGCTTGTGGGGTAACCGCTGAGTTAATTGCACATTTTTGAAGGTAATCTCGCATCATTTCATACTCTCGGTCTTCTGTACTCTGCCCAATTTCTATCTGCCTGTTTCCTGGTACTCCCAACTGTCAGTCATCTGCGGCTGTCTTCAGTGAATATCCACCGGGGACATTCGTTCATTCGCCTCAGCCTATACATCAGTGAAACTGCCTTGGGACTCCAAGAGCAACTGCTTCACTTGGTTTTCCAAGCAGAGACGATTACAAAAATGTATCAGTGTCTGATTTCTGCTGCGCTTCTGGTAATAACCTAGATTTTTCCTGTAGAATCAATTAATCAATAAACGAGTCTTCTTGCCTTCTGCCCTGCTAGCGTTGGGGGAGTAATGGATTATATTTGAACTGATCTGTATTTCATATTATCTCATAGTGACAAAGTGGAGCCCTGGTTACTAACTATGGCTTCCAAAACCTATCTACTGTAATACATATAAATAAAAACAGAAATATTGGAAATATGAACCAGGCTTGCTATTTTTAATTTTTTTTTAACCTTTAGACTTTACTGTCTCACATCCATTTCCCATGGTGCTGGTAGTAGAGGCAAATTTATTATTTTTTGTAAGAGAAAGTCTTGTTCTGGATTTCGGAATTAGAATTATCTTATCTAGGTGTGTTTAAAATCTTAAGTAAATAAAAAACTTTACCTTGTTCATTAGCTATTTGCCACTGCTTAGTTCTGTGCACTGTAGATTTTTTCAGTAAACTTTTCGTGTCTTCCTAAATCTGTATATAATTTAAGAGGATGTGGAACAAATCTTGTGTTTGAATTACAGTCCATAGAGGTTATGTTTACATGTGTTTCTGATGCTGCCTGGTTATGTTAAAATGCTTTCTGGAAGAAATGTTTCTAACACATTGTAACTATCTTTCTGCATGTTAATTATGATTCAAGAGCTCCTTAGAGAAGGGTGCACTCTCAGCACTAAGATTTGAAATTCTCTGATGGGAACTTTGGGCTTATTTTTCAGTGCAGTGA
This sequence comes from Egretta garzetta, assembly GCF_000687185.1. Lineage (NCBI taxonomy): Eukaryota > Metazoa > Chordata > Aves > Pelecaniformes > Ardeidae > Egretta > Egretta garzetta. The sequence goes on along the minus strand of NW_009259712.1, from coordinate 272,508 downwards.
AACTCAGGCTTAGAGCAAATTGCCTGGTTTTTGTTTTGGCTCAATTGCTTCTCAAAAGCCTGGAGCAGGTGTCAGAACACTCCTTATTTACAAGTCTCTGAAGCATCCATCTAATAGAACTCCATTGAGTTACATCAGGAAGAATTGAGGTGATTGTTTTGGACTATTCAGTGTGCTAATATTCATTGGTCTAATTCAGAACATGAAAAACAACAGAGTAAGGAAAGAAGGAAAGAATACAATACAGTAATATACAAGTGGAATCCAAAAGGCACCAGCATGTCAAAGCAGTGCCCCCTAAAGTTCTAGATGAAAAGCCTATTGTTGCCAATTTATTGATTGTTGATTTGAGCTGCTTAGTTTGTGATTTTGAAATATGTTTCACAAACTGGATATCAATTTGTATAATATGCAATATAATATTTTAACCTTTTGAATTCTAAATTTCCATTGCATCTCCTCTGTTAAAATGGAATGTTCTTTCACATAGGTTTTGATAGTCTTTAATTTTTCATCGTCTCTCAGTACAAGGTGAATTTATGAGGAGTCCTGTATCACATTTTGGGCTATTTACACAACTTGAATTCACTATTACACACTATGCATTTTTTTTTAGTGGGTAAACATACCACCATGTCTTTGGCAGTGATACCAACAGAGAGTGCATATTATCTTCTGTCTGAATTATTGTAAGCACAAATGATAGGGTATACAGTGGAAAAAGCATAACGGAACTTAAATGTTCTTTTTAAAGAAATTTCTATCATGGACTTTGATAGCCTGAGAGAGGATTGCAGCATCTCCAAGATACCTGTTACGTGGCTGAATCAGTTGTATGTCGCCTTCCATTTTGCTACAGGGGACTGCACTGCTACAAGTTGATCCACTCTTGTTATTGTTACTATCCTATGCCAATTTCACACTAACCATATATGAAAATTCTCTTCCAGATTGGTGAGGTTTTTTTTCCAAGGAACCATGTAGTTCCATCCTTTCCAACCGTAGCTTCTAGGTTACTGTAATGAGCAACTGAGAGAAAACTTAGAGCTTTCAAAAAAGAAAATAGACCAAGAAAAAACAAGTCCTTGCTCTTGTAAAGTGTAAAATGTCAGCCTTCAAAAGTGCTCTTACAGTGAATTATGTCGTGTATACAAAATCGGTATTAAAATATGAGTATAAATGTTATGTTAGTCATCTAAATGATTCTTCTTGCTCATAAACAGAATCATTAATATCAAAGGTGAAGACTAACCTGGCACTTAACTCTCATTATGATGCTGTTACTGTAAAAAACAACAGCACAAAGTAAACAAGTTAGCAAAAAGTACTTTGTTCATAAAAACATAAAGCAGAGAAAGGCAAAAAACTAGAACTAGATACAGTGGCATAATAACTATTGCTGCACTTTTTTTTCCTCTTAGGTGTAAATGTTTGATTTCTTTGCATAAAGAATACTTTGTGGTTTGTCCATACAATTTATTCTTTATTGACAATACACTTAACAAAAGGCATGACTGCAGAATTTACTTAAGTCTGCCTGAAATTTGAACTTCTGAATAAAACTGCATTAAATACATATCAGTTCTGGGAGATGCCCAGTAGAGAATAATACATTTTCAATTTATTCTTGGATACACTTGACCTGTTTTACACTTGTGTTATAGTGAGAGGGAATACATGCAAAATTACGATTGTATGCATACAATAAGACAAACAATTATACAGATTCTGCTTTATTAAGTCACAATTCTTACTGACAGCATATTCTGTATATACCTGAATGTACCACATCCGCAGTCAGACAAAATTGCATATATGTTTGTATTAAGTAGCACAAACTGTATATGTGCATACAATCTTACTTTGTGTGTAAAGCCTATATATAATTTCCACTTCTGTAAAGACACTGTTATTACTGATTTCAGTCCTATCCTATGATACGCAATACCGTACAGGCAAAGTAGCTTTGATTTGTTTTCAGTGAAGATAGTATGCAAGTTATGACATATGCTTACTGTTTAGTTTTCAACAAGGATTATGATCTGTAACATACCTACTGCATATGTACTCCTGGAAATTTTTTATATGGCATTTATTTTTTCACCATGGCACATTTCAGGTCTTACTCCTAAAAATAATTAAATTCAGCAAACTTTATTTCTACAGTGATACAAAATATTTTTTTTTGCTGCAGTCTGAGGTTCCTTGCACTTCAGAAAAATACGGTGTCTCCCTTTTTTTCATAATGATGCATTGTCAGGGTTTCACTGTCTTTTGGCTTAGTCATTCTTTCTACAGCTCTTTTGCTCTGGTGCGTTTAGGTTTCTCTCTTCCTTAGGGGTGGAATAACTAGATACCAAATACACACCAGAGTAGAGTTGTTCAGATGTAATAATGATATCCTCACAGAAGGGAATTTATCCAGTCTGTGCCCTTGTAACCCATCAGACCAAACGAAGAATAGGGTGAGTGTGTGCAATCCCATACATGTGCACTTGTGGGAGAATGGAAGGAATGTCATATGACTGAAAGCTGTTTAGTATATGGAAACATTTGGAGGCTTTAAGTCTTGCATATAGAGGGATATGTGGAAACAGATGCCCTCTTTGTAAGAGAAAGTCTAAATGATGTTCTCTGAATACCAATACTATCTTTAGAACTAAAATACTACAAAATCCATTAACAAAGAAGGTGCATGATTTGTGCTTCACCTTTCCTGCAGGATAAATTTGCATTTATCTCCTTCCATGCAGTCAAAAGCTGCTGGTCTCAGGGCTCTGCACCTTTTGTGTAAAGACCAGCACATCCTTTGTTTCAGTTGCCTACATCTGTGTATTTTTTTCTAAGAACTACAAAATATTTTTATTAAGAAAGTGACAAGAACTAGAAAGAAGCATCCTTGAAGAGAATCATGTATCAAGAATGCTGCAGTACAAAGACTTTGGCGAACTATAACCCATCTGATAATTGAAAGCTTAGCTAACAGTGCTTCTACATCTGTATAAAGTGGATTTGTGAACCTACCTTTAAAATAAAGGTTAACATAGATCAGTAAAACAGGAGAAAAGAAATTAAACATCTTATTGAATCTGCAAGTCAAAGTTCTAATTGTTTTTGTGGGTGTCGTTTTTTAGACAATAGGATAGACCCGCCACTTGCAATTTTGATTTTATTTTGATGGAAAGTAAACCTGCTTTAGTAATTTAGATTTCAAACCATTTTATAACAGGATCATACTAACTTTCAAAGGTGCTGAATGGTATTGTTCAGCAGAATCATAAGGATATTTCCTCTTTTTCCCTCTGTGTTACTTTTCCCTTTATTCCTTCTCTTCAGAGTCAAGCGGAATGAGGGGAGGAGGACAGGGGAGAAAGAAAAGGGTTGGGGAAGAAATGTGCAAGGAATAATTTACAAAAACATATTCCGTTAAAGAAAATGTAACAGAAATTGAATTACCAGTTAATCTAATGGTTGCTGTAAAGCCATCAATCAGGCTATAATAACTTTGAGCACAAAGCAGGAACTCCATCATAAAGGACCAAAAAAAGAACAAAAAAAAACCCCCAACAAATCAACAAAACCAAGAACACCCTACCCCCCCAAACCCACGTGCATAAGTTTCAGGTGGCATCAAGACACACTTTGTAAGATACACATGGCTTTGTGTCATTTCCACCAGGTTTTTGATCTTCTTAGACCCAAGAAATTATCCAAATAAAAGTTTATAAAGATGGATGTTTCCCATAGAAAGTTGCATTGTTTACAAAGCAGAAATTTTCAGATGAAAATACACAGACTGCATCTTCTGCTGAGCTTATTGCTGTGCAAACTGCCATAATCTTCTAAGGTATCCATTCCTCGGTGTGCCATTATTTTAATAGGATAGAATTTCAGCTTTTTAACTATATTGGCTGGCGGGATCTGGAGGATTCAGCAATGCATGACTGCTATAAAGCATACTTAGTACGAGAATAAAAGCATTAATCATGTTCCCTCTCCGCCATGCCTTCTCTCAGTTTTCTTCTTAAGCAGTGTTGTAAGCTGAGCAGCTTTTGGAAACGACTTCCTTATTCGGAACAGAGGTATTAAAGGATTCATTACGCCTTTCTGGCGGTGTCTGTGAGGCCATTTTATAGCAGCTGTCCATTACATCTGGTTTGTTATCTTAAAGCTTAACTCCATCCCAATATGAATGCTTTGCACTCATGGAACATGTTTTTACTCAGCTTTTCTGTTAAGTCAAAGTAGGGCTTTTCTCTCTTCTGAAGAAGAGCACAACTTGACTCATGTTCTTGGACTAGTTTCAATGTACAGTGTTAAGGAATAGATGGTCAGTGAGGACTCTTGGGTTTTGTTACTGTCTGAAAAATTCTATCAGATCCTGAACACCAAAGTAAAGGTAATCTTGATTTGAAATTCTTATTGTTTTTATCAGTTGAACTCCATCCTGTCCCCCATTTCTGTCTTTGCTGCAGTCTTTTAACGCAGACACGTGTGTGTGATATTAAAGTCCCCTTGTGTCAGATAAATAATTATCATCTCGCTTGTCCTGAATACTCCGTATTTACCAGTATTCTGCCTGAAAAGCGTACTACCAAATCCTGTTGAACATATCAAAAATAATTATCGATAAGTGCCCTGTCATGACTGTTAATTGAATTGCATATCCTTGACAAGGAAGTTCATCTAAACTGGCCAAGACAGTAGAAGGTGGTGACTGAGGAATTTCTCTCTACTAAGTACGTTTTTGAAATGCCAGACTTAATCAGCTAGAGTTGGCATTATCCCTCAAGCGTCTTCCTTGTGTTGATGGCATAGAGAAATGAGCTGCCTTACTTATAAATGAATTGCTGGACAACTTTATTTTGAATTACCACATTTAATTATGTTGCTGATATAATTTGCTATGATAAAATTAGTGCTTGTTTAGTTTTCGCATTCCAATGAGCTGTACAATGTATCTGTCTGAAGAAGATATCCGTTCAAGGAATACTATCTTTTAAAAAATTCATTATTCTGCCTGCGAAGTGGAATTGGAGTCCACAGTATCAATCTGATCCCTCTATTCAATAAATACAGTATCTCAAAATATTCAGTATGCTAAATAGCAATATGCCAATGGGATAGCAATTATAGCAATAAGATCTGAGACTGTTTCCACCATCTGTGGTATATACAATCCTATAAGAGCCGGGCTGATGTGTTATGAGCAGAATGTATTCAAATGATCGTGTTTTGATTTGTCAAAACCCAATGTTTATTAAAAAAAAAAACCAAATTGATGTCACTTAAAGGATTTTGTATTTTGTTGTTCACAGATAAGATTCTGAATTATCTTGTGCATAACTTGGCATGTTGAAGTTTTCTTGCTTTGTTTTTCAGCACTTAATTGGTGCACAGGCTTTTTGCCTTCCCAGATGTCAGGTTTGCGCCAATAGGGATTAGTCAAACAAGCAAAAAGCATTCATTTTTTTTTAAAGAATTTGATGTAAATTATTTTAGAAGGAAATAAACCTTTCTCTGAGTTACATGCAACTAAACATAACAACATTATGCCAGTGCAGGGGAACTAGAAAGTAAATTTGACTGAGCAGGGCTGAAACAGTGCAGACCTCTTTACAGCTGAGAGTGAAATGTAAGATTTAAGCAATCAAACTGGTAATGCAATTTTTATCTTAAAATAATTAGATTTCCACCTGTCTCCTGTCCCAAATAACAAGTGTAAAAGCTTTTAAAGGAATTTGTTTCAATTTTTGGCTCGTTTCCAGCCCTCTTAAGAACCTTCTAGCTGACTTCCTGTTTTAACAGTAGCTGCTGAAAGTTTCTTGAACTTGTGCAGCCCTACTGTACAGTTGCTGGGCCAGCTTAGCTGTTCTCCTTATCTCTTCATAGGGTAATGCTTGTGGCGAGGTGACATAAATCTTGCCTATATGGTATAGGGATGACCTGCCCACTGCTTAAGATCAAGCTGAACCTCTATAGTACACAGATCCTGAAAGAAGCAAAGTCCTGCAGCTGTGAGGGGAAAAAAGAAATGGGGGCTAGTCACAGGGGATGAATTCAGAAGTCCACACTTGTCTCCAGGGCTAGATTCCTTCAGCAGTCCTTTATCTGGGGTTTAGTCTGGAGGGACGCTTTGTCACATAGCAGCAGCGTGCAGCCAAACAAGTGCATCTTTCCTCCTTAAGTATCTGCGCAAATGGCTTAAGGTATGCCTAATCACTTAAAACTAATCACAGAGGCTGAGGTGGAAAAAGATTATATTCCCAACCATACATATACCATCTGTTTCTAATGTGTATGTAAGAACAATTCATATTCCTTCACAGTACGTGTAATTGAAATGTAGCTTTTGTAGAAAAACAGGTATGAAATGCAAACTATTTCTCTCAGTGACACTTGTCTTTTTTTTCCAGCATTAAATTGCATGTGGACACATTAATGTTCCTTCTCTGCCTGATGGACCCAGGCATTGAAAAGCCATTTGAACATAAGGATTGTGCCCAAATGCTTTATCAATTTAATTTCTCACATTGGCTTAGTTTTCTTACCTCTTGAGTTTCATTTTGCAGAACTAGTAGTAAAGAATTAGTAATGTTTTTCGTGTTGTGATATTAACACATCAGGAGGTAAAAAGGGTTACTTGAATTCTGAAAGCTAGAAAATCATTTTCATGCAAAAGCACCATTTTTAAGTCTCAGCTGGTATCCCATTAAAAGCAAAAATGCACATAGTGGTGCCTGATGTTTCCAAAAGATGTATGCATGAAATATAATGGATATTAAGAACCTTGGACAAAAGTGAAGTGTCAGCAAGTACTTGCTGCATTTATTTATTTTTGCTTGTACTACTGACACCACAAAAAATGTATATGTGAAAGGTGAGCTAGAAATAATTTTAATTATGGACTCTACATGTGACTGAATTTGATATGCTAGTACAAAAAACTGGATGACAGCCTTAATGTCTTTGTATTATTTGTACTTTGTACTCTTGCTTTAATAGTCATTCTTCCCTTGCATCTGGTGTGTGTTCTGGTGGAACTCAGGCTTACAAGTATTTTGTCTCCATATGGTAGCGGTACTCACAACGGGATAGGGTTGCATACTAAAAGCTAATGGCCTTATCAGCTAAAGGAGGGTCATAGCCTTAAGAATGATTCGTATTGAACCCTCTTCCCACAATACCGTACCTCGTGAGTGATCCTCACAAAGACTTGGATTTAAATTTAGGTTCCATACAGCTGTGCTGCCCATAGACTGTGAGGCAGATTGAAATGGTTTGCTGTTAACACCAGCAAAACATGTTTTCAGTGGAGGTATTGAGCAACTGGGTCTGCAATTTGTAACAACAATTTTATGAGAAAAATGTCACATACTAAACGTGTTTTATATCTCTCCTCTGGTTTGAGAATGTGATGAGCTCTGTAGAGATGCAGCCTGAACTTTAGTCTTCTTAGGCTCATCAGGTTTTTTGTCAGCTCTTCTAGAAGATCTGATTGCCTTGAAAACCTTTTAAAACATTCTTTAATTTTCTCACTGTTCTGTCAGTCCGCTCAACATACGTTAGCTTTGTGTTCCTCATCACTCAGCCCAATGTAAATGCACTTCACTGCATTTGGAAATGAATCATCGTGGTTGTTTGATTGCATTAAATAAAAATGACATCCTTTCCCATCAGACAGTTACAGTAGATCAAAACCAAAATGAAAATTCAAATGTTGAAAGCTGCTTCCTCAAACAGTGACAAAAAGTAGTCATGAGCAAATGAGAGCTGAAACACTTCAGTCATATTTAGTTCCACAAACAGGTTTTGCTTTTGGTCAGGCTTCCTGTATTTTGTGAGCTTGCATGTGTTCAACAGTGCGCTATGAACAGCAGCAACAGTTACTTTAATTTTGTAATCATGTGGCAAAGCAGTAAAATATCTGCAATGTATTTCATGGACAAAGATTCCAAGCTATCTAACTTATTTCAACAGGCAAGCAGTCCTACAACAGGAACAGCTCCCAGGAGTCAGTCACGGTTGTCTGTCTGCCCTTCCACTCAGGACATTTGTAGGTATGTGCTGAGAAAAATGTACTCTAATCTGGCTGATACTCATCAGTTGTTTTTATTAAATAATATGTAGCTCTTGCTTCTGCTTGACACTATTCATAACTTACATAGATAGTTTTCTTTTGATCTCTCTTTGGTTTGGTTCTGTTTTTGCTTTTCAGTCTCATGATTTTCTATTAAGATTCATGTTCTCATTTTCATCCTTTTTTTTGTGATTTCTCTCTTTCCACCTACCCTTACCATTTCCATCCCTTTCCTTTGCTTACTGCTTTGTCTAGATCTACTGCCTTGCATGATTTGTCAGAAGATGAGCTTGAACATGCAACCCCTGTCATGGTGCTGACCCCTTCTAATAGGGAGTCTGGTAAGAAACAAGTAAAACGAAGGTTTAGGAGGAAAAGAGAGCCTGGAGACAATGGTGAGCATACAGAAAAGCAAGGAAAGGGGAAAGACTGTAAATTGCATCCTGAGCCTGCGAGATCCAGCTGGAATGCATCTGATTCTTCATCATCTTCAGATGACAGTCAGTGGGCTCAGGCTAGGAGGAGAGCAAGAGAAAAGGCAAGCATGCCCAGGAGAGGGAGAAAGAACAATAGATCGTGCAGTAACCAGGAAGAGTCCTCAAGCAATAATGCTGTTGAACTGGTCACCTTGGGGACAATGGGGAAAACGAAGCAAGAGGTATCTGACCCTGAGAATCCTACTTTAAATCACCGCCGAAGAAGGGTTCCAAGGCTTAAGGAATCACAGTCTTCAGCATCGTCTCAGGAAGCAAGGATTTCCTCAAGAAAATGTGGGAAGAGCAAAAGGAAAAGCTACCGCAGAGATCAGCAGCCTGCTTCTTTCCTTAGACACAATAAAGATTCGAAGGACTGCTTTGCAGAGGCAGGCTCTGGCAGTGATGCTCTGGCAGTCCCAGATAATGGAGCACCTCCTGGGTCAGGGCCCAGTGTGACTGCAGCTGGTCAGAAGCCTCCAGTGTTGTATGATGACTGGTCTGATGATTTAGAAGTATGCAGGTTAGTCCCTAATAAGAAAGATTTAATGTTCTTAAGAGGAATTTCTCACCACCGTGGGCTGAGTGCCCTTCTCTTGACTGCTTTCTGTCACTGTTTCTCAGTAATAAACTGCTAGGCAGGCCATAAGAAATAACTCAAACACCTTTGCTACAGAGAAGTTAGTGTATCTTAATCCAAAGGCATACTTCTCTTATTTAAAAACAGTAATCCTACAAGGGAACCAAATGTTTTTCTTTCCTCCATTTTTCTTCATGAGGATGGATGCACTGTGTCCTCTGGCAGAGTATTACTGTGGTTTAAATCTCCAGCCAGAGGCAACAGAATGAGGCAGAGTGCCAGGTAGCTCAATGCAATGGGTTGTGGAGTTTTTCCTCCTTAGCAGTTCCAGCTTTGGTCCGTCTTTGTCATTTTTCATTGACTTAAATTAAATAAATTCATGGTCTTGATTCAGTGTCCTCTAGAGCTGGCATTGCCAGAGCAATGTGATGGACAGTGCCTGCAAAACACCCTCTCCAGTCGGACATAAGTTGTACGGGACTTTGCACTGCTGAACACCTGTTCGCTGTGAACTTGTAGGGTCTGTTAGTTCAGTACCCATCACAAGGACTGGAATGATACAGAGGATGATTGGGCAGAATAAGCATTAAAATAAACTTTGGGAAAGAAAAAGCAACACCAACAGTTCTCTCTAGTTCAGAAGTTTAGGCTTCTGACCGTCTGATACGCTTGGTGTGAAGCACGCAATCAGAAGGTGAGAGTTTTTCCCTGGAAATGAGAGCAAGCTGGCCACTTCTGAGATACAGTCAAATTTGGAGTAGACAGCTGGTGGACTTGAGTTACTTAATTTAGTGTTAAATGAAAATGCACCATCCTGTGAGTTTAACAGAAGTGAAACAAGTATTTCTTTGTTGGTTTGTTTGGTTTTTTTTTTCCCTCTCCCCAAACTCGTGAGCCAGCATTGACTCTCATCTACAAAGTGTAAATGAGGATTAGGCTTAGTTTCTTGATACAGTAGCACAAAACTTCTCACTTTTCTTTGCTGGGAAGGAATTTGCATGGAAATGTAAACACAGTCAGAATGAGGAAGTTCACCATGCCACATCATGCAGTATACTGATACTTCAACCTAGTAACACACTACAAAGACCTAGTCTTAAAAAGAAAAAAGATGACATGCAGGCATTGTGCTTTTTCACTGCAGGAGACAGAAGCCATTGCCAACACAGCTAGTGCTATGCACTTCTTGTTACACTTGCCAAGCAAGAATGGACATTTCAGTTGTCCGAACATTGTCTGTCATGATAATTTAAGATGCCTCAGAGTAAAGTTCAGCTGTGTTTGTACATCAGCTTGTATTTACATCAGGACCATACCCTGGCTTGGGATCTCTTCACCTTACAGAAATGCAAAGAAACAGCAGCAGTGGTAATGATGTTACACATTTTTGAAGCACTCAAAGTATGTCTACATGATATGATGCAGAGATGTGCACAGATAACTACTTCAACAACTTCAGAGTTGTCATAAATTTCTGAACCACCAAGCCTGCCTGTATTAAAGATCCAGTGTAGTAGGCACAGTACGTATATAATATAGGGCTATTTAATAATTATTAACTGAATATGAGCTACCCAAAAACTGAAGTAAACTATTTCAGTGTGGATCTTCATATGGCCTTAACTATACTGTGTTGAAAAAGAGATAAAGTTTTATAATTGTCTCATGTAGATTAATCATAACTGTTGCCTAAGTCCCCAGACTTAAACTTTGGTTTTAGGTGGAAAGTGGACTCCAGTCTTTTATCTGTCTTATTCACTGTTCAATTTTATTATAATTATTCAGGCACTTTTTGTAAGACTTTTTGTAAGAGCTTGGTTCAAGGATTGACTTTTTGGATGTGCATGCAAACTTTTCAGCTAGGGTCTTGTTTAGTAGAGGAACGTTGAAAACTTTTGATAGGTACGTGTCCCTGGGCTCACTATCAGTGCAGAAGCTCTTTGAACAACCAGAATTAAGCTCAACACAGTTGCTAACTTAGCCTGTTGTGCAAAATTTGTCAAGAGAGTCATAATTGTGTTTTTCTTCATGTCACGGGTAATACTGTATTTTTTGTTGTTGTCATTACTAGGTGTATCATAGTGATGATAATATATCTAGGAAAAAACATTACAAAATCAAAAGCATATTAATTTTTCATAGCTGGTAAGTTGTATCACTTAATCAATTTTCAGAAAGCTGAAGAAAAAGGAATACATGTTTTTACTACCAATTCGGTATAGACTGTAGTTTCTGTTTTTCAGGACAGGTTCACGCACTTAATCATCTCATGATCTGTGGTACGTTTTTCTTCAGATTCACAATCTTGCATCTGAAACAAAAAAAATAATTACATTTCAACACAGATGGGCACATATGCAGTGACCATTTTTCTGCATGAGAAACAGAAAAAGGAGGGTTTTGTGATGTTGATTCTAAGACTGGAATTAGAACAGCTGGTTGTGATGTGGAAAGTTTGTTTTCTTGAGATGTTTCTTCAAGCTTTTCATCCTAGCTATTCATGTCTTCTAGTTGATGTGACAGGCTGAGATGTGACTGGCTCTCACCTACATGGGATTGTGTGGAAATAGCAGAGGAACAGGAATTTTAAACATCTCCTGGTGCCAGTTATTTTGTCTTTAAGTGTTCGGGTAGACAATTTTTTTCTTTTACTTCCTCATGCATTACTGGTAGTGGAACACAGTGATGTGCATTTAGCTGCGTGAGCGGGAATGGGACAGGACACACCCAATCCAGCATAAGCACATTAGTCAGATAAAGTATAGTACCATGGTGCAATATATACTTCAGCTAGTCTAATATAGGCCTCTTGGTCACTTCAAATGAGACATTTCCCCTTCTAGTTTCTCTATTTCCAAAATGATGAAACAATGACATGACACCAATGATGATCTTTCCAGTCTCTTCCCTGAACATGCTCCTTTCTTCTGGAGTCCATTAGAAGGCAAGGATTCTGCTTCTGGGATTAGGGACAACTACGTAAATTCTGACCTGGCTGAGTTGTTTTGGCACCTGATTTTTTTTATTGAGATTCACAAGATACACTTTCTTAATCACACAGCTGGATCTGCCTTTTCTTAAGTTGCCCTGTGTCTGAGATTTTTCTTTGTATGTACTTTATTCTGGAATTTACCATGTGGCTTGAGGCAGAACCTCAGAAATAGCTTTCTTTCATCTACATGAGAGTGATCTCCCTGAAGGGAAAAGCTGTGTGGGGGACATGATAAAGTGAGTGGATTGTGAGGATTTAGTCCCATGGATTTTCACATGGGAATTACTAAGGAAAGAAAATTGGTTAGTTGATATTACTACTAGTGTATCGTAAGTGCTTTGTGTATTAACTCTGAATTAATGTTACAGTATTTTTATTATTTGTGATGGGAGGATGGAAAGATATTTTCTGTTTGACTACTTATGCTTTTGGTGTAGAATATTTTTGTAGTACTGATGCAGTCATTTCAGCAATAACACTGAGCTGTAATTAGCTGAGAGAAACCACACACACTTAAATAAGGTGGAGTTTCTCACTATGAAAAAAATGCGTATTGGAAGTAGACTTTTGATTTTGTTGAACTCCACAAATGACAGCCAGGTCATAGCAGACCCTCATTGGAGGAGTAAATAGGGCATCCTGGCAGGAATGGGGAGAAGTAAGGGAGATGCTGAAGTTGATTCCCAAAAGCTGCAGAATCTACTTCAAGTATATTATTTTTTAAATCAGTTTTAAAAAGCTAGTATATTAATTAAAAGGTCATTATAAACTCAGGAAAAGACTAATATGGATATTTCTATGTGTTAACACAATCATAGATAGGAAGAAATAGTGCACATTGATTGCACTTGACAAGAGGCAATATGATTATGTAGCTTTTCTCTGTGAAATCAAGTGTTGTAACAGGTTTTTTTCATAATATGATTTAGCAGGACCTGCAAAAGTAGTATCTTGCATGAAACTACTTACATCCTGAAATATTCATGTGGTAGAGTGCTCACAAAATCAACAGACAGAAAGCCTCTTGGGAGGAAACAAGTCCTCATGGACTTAAGGAAAAAAGAGAAAGGTGAGCAGAAGATAGATATATATAGGCTCCAATAATACCATAGAAATTTAACACTCATTTTAAATATTTTTACTGAAACCATGAAGCTGGATCCAGTAAATAATTTAAACTGTAGTGCAGACTACACAGATTTGAAATACCATTCAGAGCCCTCTAAAATCACACATTGGAGGATGTTGAACTGCCAGACTGTAGTGTTTGGCTGAAGAGGGTTTTAATCTGTTTCTCCCTGGGATGATAGTGCCTTCCTTGGGGTCTCAGGGTGATACATTCCTTCATTAGGAGCCAAATCTCTGAATCTTGTCCTGCATGTTGGCTCCTCACCCCTTGCTTTTAAAGAACTGCAACTGCTGCTTACTTTCCTGTTCAAAGCCTTCTTTTTGCAAGGTGACTTTCAGGTAGGAATCTCCTCCTCTTTGAGGAATCTCCTCCTCTGTAGGATGGTCCTGGTTAATTCTATTCTCCACCTGATGGTTCAAAGTCCCATCTGTCACCTCTTCAGCCATCTGGTTATCCAGTCTCTTTTGGAAGCTCTCCATGATCCAGAAGGGTGCAAGGAGAGACGAAACAAGGCGAGCATGTCTTTGTTGTGGTTAGGGTCACTTAACTGAGGGAGAGCTAAGTCCTGGTTTCTGCTTCTTTCTCTCAAAACCTCTTATTATTTTTAATGCAAATACGAGAATAGGTACCACTTCCTGCTATAAAGTTTGGGTGAAGTGAGACCCTTGGGTTTATGGGTCCTGTTATTAAATACTTAAAGCTTACACATGTTCTGTAGGGAGTTTAGTTACTTAAAGCTTTGACTTTCACTAGGTGGATGGGAGGAAATCTAAAACCTTTTTTAAGATGCAGTCCCTAGTTCTTTGAACTGTGTTCAGTGCAGTAAATCTTGTCTGACATGCATCTTGAGTTGCACTGGCAGTGCATCTGAGGCAGGAATTACCTGTAACTCTTTAGATGGTTAGATATCCTATTTATCACCTATAATGGAAGATTAGTAGAAGGACAAGAAATGTTGACAAAATTAAAGATTTAGTGTGCTTTTGCTAATGTTATTTGCTCTTGGGTCTCTTACAAATTCTGATCATGATTGCAGAAATCAAGAGAAAGCTTTACCTAGACCATTATGAAATTCCACTGTTGTGGTGCAACGTTTTGAAAATGTTTATTCCTCTAGTCGGGTAAGGGCAGCTGACTGTATAGCATAATGGAAGAACAGGAGTGACAGGGGAAAGGTATACAAACTGATTACATTCAGTCCAGAGAATTAATGTGCTTTATTCACACTGTGTTCAAATGAAGAGGAAAACAAATTTGTCATTCAGATTACTTTGTGATTTAACAGTGGAAAGAATGGAAACAAGATTAAAAAAAAAAAAAAGCCTGCAAAATGAAAGCAAGGGAAACATGGCATGCTGTAACCTATTGCAGTGTGAATATGTTTAGTGAATTTAACTTATTTTTTTCCAAGTGCTAAATTATGCAAGAACAAAGTTTGATAGTTTTTTTGTTTCTGTTTATGAATGAGGTAATTATTTGCTGTGAGTTGTTCATAAAGTTGTTTGCTTTAATTTTAGGTTCTGACTATCTAAAAGCACTGTAAGCACTTTATAAATTGGCAGAAAGAGAAAATGACCTTTTTTGGACAGAAGAACACTTTTCTTAAGATTATCAGACAGTAACGACAGCAATTTTGTGCATCCTTCTGCAAACCTGTGGAATTGGTTCCTTTTGGTTCAATTAAGATAACCTAGGAGTTCATGGTATTTCATACTGGCAGCTAATAATCATCACATCCAAAAATCTAAGCCAGGGATTCAGGTGGTCCAACATTTTCCAACTATGCTGTTTCTCCCTGACTAAG
>NW_009259712.1:199165-257405 GCF_000687185.1 Egretta garzetta | reverse complement strand
AAGAATTTATCTTTGCATAATCTTTATGAGTCCAGGTATGCTTTCCAGTGAAGGTCAAGATTTTTAACTGCCTTTTCAATAATTTCTTACCCAAAAGAATAGGCATTATTTGGAATAGGCATTATGTAGTGCCGGTCTCAAATATGGGATCCACTGAAAGAGTTCTGGTGGTGCAGAATGGCTGCAAATTCTTTCCCACCAGCTCCAGAGCACAGGCAAGGACACGCTACTTCATTCCTACCCTTAATCACCTTTCTTTGACAGTAGCTGCCAGTGGAAATCAGCTGCACTGTCATAGAGGAGGCTCACCAGCTGGGCAAGGGTAGAGCACTAAGTTGCACAATGCACACAAGGCTCCTGCGGAATAAGTGCATTTTATACTTCACTGCAGTAGCATAGAAATGGGCCTATTTTCTTAATTACTGAAGAGCAAAGTGGATTAGTGAAAGACAGGTTGGGATAACTGCTGTTTTTCCAATGAGTTGAGATAGGCAGCTATTCTCTTTAATGAGAGTAAAATTGTTACCTTGAACGTGAAGGAAAAGTTACAAACCTGCTGGAATCTCTCTGTATCTCTTTCAATAAGCAGCTCAGATGGTGTCTAACCGTCTAGATTGCAATTTTGGTTGCTATGATTTTGCCAAACTAAGCCACTGTTGGGAAACCCTGAAAATTTTCCATGTGAACTCCTTGCTTCATACTGATTTTAGCTGACCTTTTAAACTGAAATTATGTTAAAACTGTTTGTCTATAGGGAAAAAAATTCATCTTAATTTGTTCAGAAGTGAAGGACAGTCATCCAGGATAGCTCTTGAAGTTTTTCTGAAAATGAGCCTAAATCCAGTTAGCATATGAATGCCTACAAACTATAGCCATCTCATTTGAAATTTCCCTTCCTGCCTTCTAACTTTTGCAACAAACAGGACCCGGGGGGAAACAAGGGAAAACAGTTCATAGTCATGGAATTAAAGACACTGCCACAATACCCAGTTCTGAAGATAACTCACTTTTGAGTGCTTAGTTTAGCAGCATCTCTTGATTTTAATCCAATTAGAAATCTCTCTCATTTATATATATATGGTGTCAATATGCCCTTCAGTGCAGTGCATGATATACCTTAAACTGCTAGCAGCTTTACTTTCTCCTTTTGCAGAGTCATTGTGGTACAAAGCTGAATATGTCACATACACTTTCTCAGTGAAGCATTGCATTATTAGTAGGTTCTCAGCATCATTTGAATGCAATTAATATTTTGAACAAAAAGAAATACTGAAAAATAATTCTAAAATGTTCTCAATGAACTTCTTTAACTTGTCATTTTTACATACCGCTTTCGCTAAGAATTTTCTAAATTGAACTGTTCTGTTGCTGTCTGAGAACCGGGTTTTATGTAGCGAACATGTAAGAAATCTGCAACAGATTTTAGATGAATTATGCAAAATCTTTCAAAAAGACTAATTTGGTTTAAGTTTAGCATTTTTTTCTTGAAAAGTATTTTTTTTCTTTTTTGCTAATTTATTGCATTATAAGTGAATCTGCTATTTAAGAACATTCTTTAAAGAATTTTTATGGATTTTTGTCTCATATATGCACAGCGTTGGCATGAATTTCTCTGTGTGGTACATCTGTGTGCTGAAGGTTGTAGAAACAATTCTGTGCTGAAGAAATGTGCTGGGTAATTAAAATACTGGCATATAAAGCAAAAACTTAAGCATAAGAATGACTGCACTGTTAGAGTATTATTTCTTAAAGTTGCACAGTGAGCCTTCTTTAAAGCAAAATAAATATTCTGTGCTAATGTGTAGGGATATGTCTGTAGGTGCATATTATACATGCACACACAAAAAAAATTGTATATCTGAATCAGAAGATCATCTAATAACTCATATATGCTATGTTAGGTCATATATGCTACATTGTCTGGCACACATATGATTTATAGAGCAAAAGCTCCTTTGGAGCTTGATACTCATCTTTTCCCCTAGACAAGCAAGGCCCTGTTCAGAGGTGAGAGTCTTAAGCACTAGGCTGTCAAACCTACCAAAAAAAAAAAACCACAAAAAAAAAATCAGGCTCAATTTATGACTGTAAAGGGATAAAGGGATTCTAACTAAAGGATTTGGTCAAATAGCTGACTTCCTCCCCTTCTTCCTGTTTCCAGATAGTCAAAAGTGTTGTTCTATAATGAAGACCATTTATCTACTAGAGGACTAGAAAGTTGAGAAAAGCTGAATATGTAAACTCTGTAGGTGTGTCTGAACAGCTGAAACTGCACCTATTAACCATGATCAGTGCTGTACAACAATTTGTATATAAATCAGTATAGATTTAGCAATTTATTTTTTTTTGCTTTATAGTGGAGAGTGGCGTTTGGTTTTTTTTTTCATTCAACTCATTTCTAAAGTACGTTAGCAAATTTTACTCCCAGGATAAGGTCAGCCCTGTAAAGAGTCAATCTGATGGGTGAAAATTTTGAACAGTTGTGATCATGTAAAAATAGGAAACCAGAATGGAAGTTCTCTGCCTCCGACTTGGTTTAGATATCACTCAGAGAAATCTACGCTTTGTATCCCTACCTCAGTTCTGTCTGCACATATTTTTCAAAACCATTGTTTACAATTTATTTTCTATAATTTCTGATAATTATGATGGACATGATAGATAAATGCAGCAAGGGGAAAGACACACAAAATTCTGATTCAGTACTCATGACTAAGCAAGATACTAGAAGTCATCTGGCCCAAATCTTTAAAAGATGTTTAAGCAGTTAGCTGACAGTCTGTTTCAATAGCTGTCAGGCACCCACATGTCTTTAAAGACTGCGATTGTGAGTTTAGGTAGCACAAATTTATTTTAAGCTAATTTCTTCTGGCTAAACAAATAATGAAGAGCTAAACTGCACCAAAGCTAATGAAAACCATGCCTTTGGTTATTTTCTCTGGACTTTAATTCCATTTGAAGTTTGGTTTTATTCTCATTACATATTTCATGGTTAGAAAGCTTACCTAGCTTAGTTGTCTAATTTTGAAATAGTTTAAATGCTAAGCCTGTAAAATATGTATAGCTTGAATTGAAATGAACAAAGAATACTAGTTTTCCTTTGGGAAATAGCTTTAATTTAAAAAGAAAATTATGTTTTTCATGTAACTCAGCTGGGATTGGATTTGTTAGCAAAATAGCTATTTGTTGTTTTGAAAATTTAGTTCTGCTTAAGCTACAGGCTCAATAAGAAGTCAGCACACAGAAAATTCCCATATAAGAGCTAAGCCACGGATGCACCTAGCTTGGCTGGGTTACCAAAGAAGAGACTGTAAATTGACTTCTTGTAAAATGTGTCTCACAAAAAATGAATGTGTGTAAGATAGAAGTGGTGTGTATTTTCTTTTCCCCTCTACTCCCGTGGAGTATAAGATGCTGATTAGTATACGGGCACCACTGTAGGCCCTGAAAACCTGGCTTTTGTGTACCACATTCCCAGAGCTTCATTGTTGACGCAGAAGTCACGGACACTGCACACGATCAATGTGATCAAGCAAATGCCAATTTATTGTTGATACATCCCGGTTAATATAGCTCTTCTATTTCCCTATCATGCACAAACTCCTAACTAATTGGTTAACTATATCTGTACACGCACTCTTAGCTACGATATGATTCGTTAAAGACTCTTGTCCACGCGCACGGTCCTCTCCACCTGCATCCTGCTTTGCTTTCTGATCTCAGTCACATACACCAACTTTTCTTCTTCTTCTCAAGGTTGTTCTCATCATTATTTGACTGCAGGCAGCTCCCACAATGTCCTTGAGGCTTACTGCTCACAAACACAACAGGTGCATTCGATCTGGATTGTTCACTAAGTGTCCTTGATTCTTCAGATGTCCCACACTTCGGTTTTTTTTTGGCTTTTTATTTTGGTTGGGGTTTCTTTGTTTGGTTTTTTGTCTCGTGCTATATTCCTAGCAAAGCAGCTTTGTTCTGCTTTCCCATTATTGTAGATTCTTTTTCTCATGGCTCTAAGCTACACCACGGAAGAATAGTGAAGCTGCTGGTTTTGATCCATAGTTCCTTCACTTAGGCATTGACATCTCCTCCTCCCCTTGCTTATAGACTTGGCAGCCTTGGTGCTGTGCTGTAGCCAGTCTTCCCCAGGGTGTCTTTGCCAGGTTGCCTGCTGGTGTACGCCAGGTGCTCCTGTGCCATTAAGAAGGTCGCCCTTCTTCCCTAATGTGGCTGGTAGGAAGACAACCTCACCGCAGGGTCCTCCCCGGCCTTTTTCCTACCTCAGGAGCAGTGTGGCCTCAGTTTTCTCCATAAAGGGAAGAGTTACTCCTCAGACATGTTCAGCCTCCTCTGCATGTACACATCTGAGAGTGCCTTTCCTAAGTACTAAATTTCTAAGCTCTAAGTTTCATTTGCGTGACACCAGGATCTGTGCTGTTGCTACTTCTCTATTTTGAAATAACATTTCTCAGGCTTCAGCTTTTTTCTCCTTGCCCTTACATGCCCTTACGTGCCAATTTGACTCTAAGGGCATGGGTGCTTTATTGTGTTTTTTTGGGGTGGGGATGGGAGGGAGTTACTCTTCACTGAGGTGAACCTCCTTCACTTCAGGTGTTTGGTTAAGCCTTCTGCTCACTGTAGAGCTTCCTCTGCTCTCGCACAGACGCTTGCCAATAAAGCTGTTTTGATGGGTGAATGTTTTCCTGATACAATCATGAGTCTGTTTGGAAGAGGGAAGGATCACCAAGACATTTGGACATGTGTCACAGAAGAAAACCATCAGATTGTGATGTTAGGACACTGATCATTTTATTCGTAACCACAACATGAAAAACATTTGTATCCCATTACACGGTAACAACAGTTCTGGGACCAGCCCCTAACTCAGGGTCTACTTTCAAGGTGTAGTTTTGGTTTTCCCAGATAATGCAGCTCTCTGTTTCAAAGGGACAGTGAAGAATGCAAAAGAGGAAGGACCATGACTTTTTAACACTTGCCTCCTAAAAAACATGTGTGTGTGTGTATACACTGTGCCATACGTTTTACTCCAAAGTACTCAAAACCGTTCTCTAAATCCTTTTTACTGTGTAAGTCCAAAGAGAGATCCTAGGGAGTTTTTGTACTTCTCATACTGCATATTTTCAGCTTGGGGTTAGATTCTTCTAACTTTTGAGTATTTTATTGGCATTACTTACAGACCAAGAACTATTCAGCTCTTAGAAAGAGCACCGGTAATTTTCTTAAAGGTTTTGCAACGCATAAAAGGGAAAAACAGTCTTATTTCTCTTGATTCACCTTCAGACCATGTAGCAAATTCAAAGAGAAATAACTAAGTGAAGAGAAATTACCAAGTGGCAGAAGGGAACAAGGAATATGTTCCTGGGCCTCAATCTAAAGGTCATATACTCGGTGTTTTATGAATGTCAAGCCTGAAAACGAAAAAGCAGTGTAAATAAACAGGTGCCTTTGAATTGCTTGTTGGCAAGTTCCCTCACTAGCTCTTGCTGTCCTTCCCATCAGGATCTGTCACTGTGAGGGAGATGATGAAAGTCCCCTCATCACACCATGTCGCTGCACAGGGACCCTGCGCTTTGTTCACCAGGCCTGCCTGCACCAGTGGATTAAGAGCTCAGACACGCGCTGTTGTGAACTCTGCAAGTACGACTTTATAATGGAGACCAAGCTCAAACCTCTTCGGAAGGTACGGTGCTTTTGAATTTAATTACACTCAAGCGTCAAATGGCCAGAACAGCTGCGCAAAATGCTGGCACATTTAAAGAAACAGCTGCCTGTCCAAAATGCCTTTGTATTTGCTGTTGTTAAATCAGTTGCAGTGATTTTATTTCTACATTTAAGTTACGTAATTCACAGCAGCAGAGGATTTTGCTTAAAGACTCTCTTTAACCACACATGCAATACAAATGCACTGATCTGCTTATTTTTAAGCCACAAAGAAACCTTACTCATCATGTTTTGCTCCTGAATAACACAGGCCAATACACCCAGTAATTTTGCATTGAGCCCATAACTTCTGGTTGAGAATGATGCTTATACCAATGTGGAGACAGCAATTATGAAGTAACACAGTCGATCAGTTTAGCTGCATTTGTTCTAACTGTTCCACTTGTGGGCAAATTAATCACTCGCACGTTAAGATTAGTTAATGGAATCTAAACTACAGGGTGACCTTGCATCCTGAAAGTCAAATGTATGTTATCTGCACTCATCTGTTTTCCAGGATAAATCAATTTAATGGTACATGGGTTGTCAGTATAGGGAAGGTGAAGAGTTTGTTAAACATATGTGGGTTGTATTTTCTTTGGAGTGAATAATTTCTCCTCTGATTTTTCTCTAAAAATGCTCTCATCCTTTTGGGGTTTTGCTGCATCTTTGAAGTTTGAGTCAATCTAGAACAGGGCAAGTTTTAATGTAAAATAAATTTCAGTGTGAGAGCCCATGAAAAGCATGTAAAAATTATTAGCTTTTAACTAGTGTATGCATATGCAGTAGTGTTTTGATGGCAAGAGACATTTTGATTTTGTCAGCTTTGCACAGGTAGCAGTTCAGAGAAAGGAGAGCAAATGAAATTCCTTTTCATTTTCCATCCAGAGAAGTTCTCTAGTAAGTCCCTGATGATAAACCACTTTTGAAGAGAGAATTGGGATTGATTTGACAAGCAAAGCTTGTGATAGGAAAGGTCATAGTTCTCAAGTGCCAGGTAGATCTTGCCAGGTAGACTAGAAATTGAAACAGATGCAAATAAAAAACTGATGGCTAAAAACTTGATTATATTGACTTAGTTTTTAGTAATTGCAGATGAATTTTAGCTAATGTGACAGGAAGGATATAATTGTATAAAATCCCCTGCCTGTAGCATACCTTTTAGGTTTTTCTTCTGTATATGTGTAACTATTTTCAACACAAATTGCTTTAACCTTTCATTAGCAAATACATTTGCAATAGCCACTTTTCCTAAGAGAATATACAGATATCAGTATTTTTAACAAAAGCATCTTTCTGATTGAGTTACATAATAGAATGTCTTTAAAAAAATGGAAATAAAATTCATAGCATCCGAGGAGAAAAGGAGTGAAAAATGTGCATAACTGTGGATACCAGAACTAGGCACTTTTCACTGTCTCTCATTATTGCTGCCCCTCCCCCCCCCTTTCTTTGTTAATTGAAAGAAATTAATGAAATACTGACAGATTTAGAGTGATAATGTAATTCCTGCAAGTCTGTTGCTTCTTAGCTGAATGATTACCACCTTGTTAATTTCATTGATTCTCAGGTTAGGTTTTGATTTCCAACCTAGCAAAGATGAGGCTTTTCTTTCAGACAGGATATTTTTGTTTCTGCTCAAAGCAGTATTCAAATGTACTTTATCTGCCTGACAGTAAATGCTGGCAGCATTATCCCCTTCAAATGCATTGCTAACAAAAAATTGTCTGCGTAGCATGGACCTAGCATCTAATTACAGATCCTTTCTTAGAATTTACGCCCATTTCAAAAACCAAAACTTGGAAACATTTTTCAAAGTTTCCAAGGGTTTCAAGTTAAAACCAGTTACCCTTTTTGCACGTATAGCATTCAACTGTGACACCCTTCATATGTTGTATTCAATTAAATATATCATGCCTAATGAGTGTATGCACTATCATCCCCATCGTTCACAATTTATGAAACACTAAATGGTTTATGAGAAGCTGTTTTGTAAACCAAGCATTTTGAGAGCTGTAGCAAAGACAACAGTGATCATCAAGAGGCCTGCCAGATAAGACCAGCTGACTGGTAACTTTTCACCCAAACATCTTCTATAAAAATCACTGAAAGTGCTGTTTTGTCAAAACCTGTGTGTTTTGCAAAAGTGGAAACTTCCAATGAAACACTGTCAGATTTCTTGCAAGCTTTTACGGAGTCCAGAACCTCAGCTGTGGGGCATTCCCTAGGAGCCCAGGTTTTCAGAAGATGGCATGAAGACTGGTTACCAGAGATCAACGTGCTGTTGGACAGGCAGCTCAGGAAGCTGAAGCTCTCCACAATCCTGTCTCCTTGTTGCAGGATCTGAAAATCACTACCAGAGACTCTATGACTTCCAGACCTTCTTGAGATCTTTAGGTTTTTGTACAAGACCCTGAGAGTCTTCAGTCTCCAGCGCTGAGTCCAGCCTTGCAGCAGTGAATTAAAATTTCCCAAATCTCCTAAGGATGGAAAATGAGGAATTCTCTGGTTATAATGGCAGGGACATTATAAGCAGTGGCAGTTATACCTGAAAATGATGCAATTCTTGTCAGTTTTCAGTGGAAACAGCAAAAGTGACCAAAAAAAATGATTTATGTTGCTAATAAACTTTGAGGAATTCTGAAAACAGATTTCATTTCAATGTTTCCTAAAGAAAAGACTACAGATTTAGTTCCAACAGAAGCGTACCTATTCATTTTCATAAGAAACTCATTTTATTAAAAAAACCCAGAAATTTCCCCTGAAGTGAAAGCTTCTGGCCAGCTCCAGAAGATGTCATTTCCATGGCCATTAGACCTGGATTTGAAGTGGCATTCTACAAGTGAAAGGGTCACATCTCTCAACCAGTTCTGATTTTTAATCTCTACCGTAGCCATGATGTGAGATTCTGTAGTTTAGTTCTTGACTATGCATTGCTTCATTATGATTAATTTTTATCATAATACCTTTGTAACATTCCAACACTGGTCTCCCAAGGGGAAAAATTACAGACCACAGAACTTAATTACAGGTGTCTATACTTTTGGTTTAGCAGTATCACAAAACCAGAATTTAAATATAAGACTAACTATTCAACTCCACTGGTGAATTGCCATCTTTATTCACGCCTCAGCCTTTCATGCACCTCAAGTGTTTCCTAACAGTTTTTAATCAAAGTCTAGTGCTGTAAATAGCAAAATCGTGTTTGAATGTCATGTCATACAGCTGTTAGCGCCCATAAGTGACAATATGTGCAACATACTAAGTTAACATAAATCAAGATACCTCTATTAAATCAATAGGCTTGTGCCAATATGCAACAATTATTTTATTACGGAATCCCCAAAAGCACCAGACATAAAATAAAACTTAGTTTAATCATTTTAGTGAGTCTTTGCACTGAAGTAGTCCTTTTAAGCATTGATCAACAGGCATTGCAAGTGTTTCATATATTTGAGCAGGTGTAATTACTTGGCTAAATATAAATTTAGAGGCCAAATATTAAGCATTGCTTAGTGTGTCTGTTTTATCTCTCGTGGTCTCTGTTCTGTCTATCTGTAGTTATAAATAATACAGTTGCATTTGTAGCTTCTCCTTTCAGCATTTGCAACCCATAATGCAGAATTTATCATTTGTAAAGTGACTTTATTTATCATGGAAGGAATTAGAAAGTGGCAAGAAGCTTGTGTGAGTTCCTTGTGGGGCTCTCTCAGGTAATAGCTTCATCCTGAGGAAATCACTTCTTTAAAAAGGATGTAATCCTGGTAAAGTAGCACCTGCATTTCGTATCTCTTGAATTTGGTGTTTGAAGCATAGTAGAAACAGGAACTGAATGAAAATACTGTGAGTATGAAATGGATTAAAGTGTCAAATTAAAAGGCGCTTAAAATGCAGAACTGTCTTCAAATGGAGATTTCTCCATGGTGTCTCGCTATGCTTCAAAATACTTTTCGTATTTAAATGTTGCTGTCCATTTAAGATGTCTGATATCTGATGAGATGTTTTA
Source organism: Egretta garzetta (assembly GCF_000687185.1). NCBI lineage: Eukaryota > Metazoa > Chordata > Aves > Pelecaniformes > Ardeidae > Egretta > Egretta garzetta. The sequence goes on along the minus strand of NW_009259712.1, from coordinate 247,678 downwards.
CTTTGATGCATTATCCCAACAGATTATTTTCTGGTGTCAGATATGTCTATTTTCTCTCCTGATTTTGTTTTATCTTTGAAATGATTTACAAATAATGTCTTATTTATCTGAGGCATAAGCAACATTGCACATTACTACCATGTAGTTACTCTTGATCATTAAGGAAGAGAGAGTTGATTTTTTGTTTAGGAAAGCATTAGGTACCAGTTGAGGTTGATTTTCTTTCTGATTGAAAGGGTATCTGAATTTCTCCCTTTTAAAAATAGAGGCTCGGGAGTATTCTTTTAGAACACAGTGGTAAGTTTCTGTTAAATTAAGCAGAAGCAAAATCAGTCTTAAAATACCGATAATGCAAGAAACTTTATCTTCTTGTTTATTTTGATTGTGAATCTTCTAAGTGTTTGCTCCTCTTGTATCCTGTATTTGTTATATAATGATAAATAGAACTTCTAATCTGATACAAGGTGCATCTGTCTGCGTTTTACACCCTTGAACTCTGTGGAACTTCTTGTGTATACAGCTGCTGTCTTTAGAGGAGAAGGAAGGAATGCTGTCTCTCTGCTTGGCATAATTTATTTTACAAATAGCCAGATTGTAATGAGTGATAAAATGTCCATGCCAGCTTTAACTCCCATGCAGGATTCAAAGGTTTAAGTCACAGTTGGAGATAAGTGATTCACAACTGCCCAGAACAGGGTGTTTAGGTCCTGGAGAGAAGTTATGGAACTGGCTAACTCAAATTTCCATACGAAGCAAAACCCAGTTCAAGCATATCAGTGCCCCGTTGTGGTCAGATTAGTGATTGACTAGATAAATCAGTTTGGGGAAGATTTCAAGTGGTCTGATGCTGATTTAACTATTGGATGGAAAGCAAATACTTAGTCTTGCTGTAGTAGGTTAAAGGTACTCTGCTTGCAACAAGACCATTGGGTGGGTAGGCACAGTGTAACTAGCTAAGATGTAGGGTTTGAGCCAACAGACAATTTGTGGGTAATGCTGAGCTGCAAGACCGAGAAATCAGCAGTTCCACAGGGTCCTTAAGAAAAAAAAAAGCAAATCACCTAATGGAAGCAACAGGAGGAAATCAGAATGCCGCTTTGAGGGCTATGATAGACAAAAGGAAAGTCTAAAGTTAATCTTTTACACCCCATTTCTCTCCCAGACTTAAATGTTTCATTCTGGAGCAAGGACACATCTGCTTCTGCTCCCTTTATTGGAATTAAAACTGCATAGGGTGCCCTTTTTTACAAAACAATTGTTCATCCGCACTACTCTAAATCCAGTTTTTAGCACACTTGGCTAACGTGTAAGAGAGCCAGATTCATCTCCTTTTTCAGTGCTCAATGCAGTCCTATAAAAAGAGTAAATCTTAAAAAATATGACTGCCTGGAGGAATTCATTCATAACTGGATGCTTTGTGGATAGATCTTTTTTTGATAAAATCTGGTAGCATGCATCATAAATCCAGTGACAGCAAAATACGTTAAGGGTGTTGATTTATTTTTGGTTCAATGCTAGCTGGATAATTTGTATTTACATTCCTAATTCAAGAATACTGCAATCTCTGCCAAAAATTATATAGCCTGCAGAGACATCTTTGTGAAATCCTGCTATGAAATCAAAAGTGGTCGCCATTAGAAACCACTTCTCCCACCAGAGTAGACTCTCAGAACAAGAAGTGACCTGCAGAGTCTCCCAGGAAAAAAAAAAAAAAAAAGAAACTTTGAGCATTCATTACTTGCTGTTTACTTCTTATTGCCCTGCGCTGTGAGGTATGAACCATCTGGCTTTTTCATCAGTTTTCCAATAAAGCTCATGATACAAAGTGAGAGCTAATATTGCATAGGTCAGGTAACATTGACTTGCTGTGGGATTAGTTCCCTTTTAACCCAATTTGGTGAATACTTTGCAGTCCTTAACATAGGAAAAGATCCTACATTTCCTTTTGATTTCTGGTGCAGCGGCACAGTGTCGTCAAGGCAGCCTCCTCCAGTGTTTTCTTTCTTCCAGCAAACTGTCTCAAAACATTGCTAGCCTCAAATCATTTCTTGTAATGTGTGGGGTCAGACACTTCACCAGTATGCACAAAGGCGCAAAGCTATTACTTTCTTATTGGCTATCATGTCATTATAGTGAATAACTTTGTGCTCAAGAGAGAATGTGTATATTAAAGCTTTTAAAATAAAAATAATTCTATAGTATTTATATCCTATTGTGATGCCTCGGGATTGCAAGGGACTACTTTGTTCAGACAGTTGTATTCCTAATTTTTGAGAGAGAGTAATAGAGCATTACTGCTAATTTATCTGTATATAGGTATACTGGAGTTGGCAGAGTAATGCATTTTGTGCCTTAACAAGAATAACAGATCTTAGCTTTCTCATAGTGGCAGAATTTGGGTTGGCTTTCCATCTCCGTATTCCCTTCTCTTCCATTCAACACAGCTTTTGTTCACACAGCTGTTCCAGTTCCCATGGACTCTGACGAGAGATTCTGACCTCTTGTGCCTCATACTTTGAACCCATCATAACATACCCTTAGGCTTGCAAAAAGCTGACTTACTGTGATCCTTTGTTGGGATACCCTCATGTGCAGCATCCTTCCTGGAGGTGGAACGTGATTTTTTTAATTGTCATTGCTTTGAACTGGCATTCTTTTAAGAAGCAAACAAAAAAAATCTTACACCAGAAAATGAAACAAAACCTGCTTCCTCTTCTGATTAACTGCTAGTAACCAAATTTGCTACTTTTGCTGCTCAGTATCATTTACAAAAGCAAAGGAAATCATGAGATTGCCCAGCACTGGGTATTAGTGGTGTTATCCGCTATTGCACAGAACCACAAACATGAGCTCTGGGAGGTGCAAATCCTTCTGTGCTTTCTGAGGCTGAAATAAACAGTTTGGTCTGAGCTGTTTTGCAGATGCAACTTGCATCAAAAGGTTTCACTTCCATTTTACTTAGAGGGTCCTACTCCATCCTGCAGTTCTTCAGCCTCTCACTTATTTTTTAAGAACTTGGGGTCTGCTTTTAATTTTTTATTTCAGCCTTTTCAGTGTTCTTGTTTTACAGCTTGGCCTCATCAATACTTGTAACAGAGGAGGGGCTGGGGGGCTGCAGCATTGAAAATAATTAAGAGAATCTCTTGATACTGGTTTTACAACTAGAGAAAATGTAAACGGAATGGTACCCTGACACCAAATGTATAGCTAGTAATATAAAATGTAAGGAGCATAATCAACCCAAGCATTGAGCTAAACCAGTCCTTGTTATTCATGGCCTTCTGTAAAAATGCTGTTTTTACTATTTGACTAGTGATCTTACCAGCTAGTGATTTTACCAGCTCTAATTCATGATCTGATTAATGTATGTGTTAATCTCTCACATAGCTAACACATGCAATTTTACAGTGGTTTATTTTGCCTGGGACCTTTTGATGTGAAAATGATCTGAACTGAGTTTTAGTTCGTAGGCTGATGCTTGCTTATTGGTGGAATACATGAAAAAAATGGCTTTTCTTGAACACAGTGATGTCCTCTTGAATGTACCAATACAATACTTGATCTAATTTTGATCAAGTGGGATAATTATTATTTTATTCAGTATATTTTATTATTTTTAGTGTTAATTTAATTTTATTCCTGTAGCATTTTCTTAAATTACTTGGAAAAAAGAAAGTTTTCCTCCAGGAATTATTCAGATCTTTATTTATCTGCTCCAATTTGTATGTGGTAAAACTGGAATGTGTGGCATTTGTCGGAGGTCTTTCAGAATGAACAGCTTCCTTCAGCTCTTTGCCAGAGCAGTAGGCTGTAGTTTTGTGTTAATTACTGTAGCCTGTCCTCAGCACAAATTTCCTCTATTTAATTTTTATTTAATTGGATCAAAAGAGTGTCTCTTGTGGGAAAATGAAAAGACAGAAAAGGTAACTGTAGCTATTCACTGGGAAATCAGTATTCTTGCTATAATCATATTTATAGATAATGAAGCACCTCAGCTCCTTTTTTTAATCTTCGTTATGTGGCAATTCAGACATACGCGCATCTATTGTATATATAGTTGCAAAAATAAGATAGGTCTAGATATGTTTAAACAACAAATACCAGGGTTTTGGTATATGAGGACATTTAAACCAAGTCACATCTTTGTAATAATTCAGACTGATTTGGTTAAGGGAAGCTCAGAAGTTGAGTTACATTTTTTATACAATGTAGGTCAGTTGCTGTTACAACTCCAGGAAGAAAATAAAATGACCGTGTAAAAAGAATTAGCGTTCAGGCTCACTTGTACTACTAATTTACTGGGTGATGGGGGAAGAAGAATGGGTAAGAGCATCTTTGATCTATAAAAGTGAAGGATGGAAAATGAGATAAAAAGACATGCAAAATGTCCTTTGAGGTTCATCCAGCAGTACCAAATGGCTACTCTTCATTCAGTGACTTTCAGATATGGCTGCTTTCCATTTCCAGTCAACTACTCCTTTTCTTGCAAGACTCCTTAGCATGAGAAGGTACCTTTGTACTCTTCCTTCCTCCACTCACTGCTATACTTCTTTCCATTCCTGTTACAACATGTGCTGCTGAAGGGCTTTGGGCTGTAGCAATGTGATGCACGCTTCTCTAGGCCAGGTTCTCCAGGTAAATGGCTTTAGGTTTTTATTCTGTAAGATACAAATTAGAACTCTTAAGAGATTTTACATACGTGATCAGGACATGATCAGCAAACAAAAAAGACCAAGCACATTTCGTACAAGGCAGTAATGAGAATTTTCATGCTTGTACTGGTCTAAGAGAAGGCAAACTTAGGTGAAAAATATTTTCTAGGTGGAAGGTGGAATATCTAATATTCTGTTGTAACTCCTGGAGAAGACTCTTTACATTATCTATAGCTACAGCTAAATAAACAGAAAGTATATTTGTTGATTTAGCTTTTCAGGTGTCACCAGTTTTATTTCATCAGCTCTAATTTCAAAATGCATGCTTCAATTTGATATCAAGGAAATTAAGCAGTGTGCTGAATACTGAAGAGAAAGCAATTCAAGTAAAGACTCTACCAAAACTGTGATCATATATTATAACTATGTCTTAGGTGCCTAAGGGAACAGTTCTTTGGAGGAATTTCACTTTGATTGGACAGGACTAAAGAAAGGGGAGAGGCATACAAGACTATGTAACTAGATGTTGATCTCCAGCATGTTGCTATATCCACTTTTCTCTCTAATTTCTCTCTTTTTCCTGTTTCTACCATGCTATCCCAGCCTTCTGTCCACACCCATCACACTATTTAAGACCAAAATACACTCAGATGTGTGAAGGGAGCCCATGTTACTTGATGTTCAAAGACAGAGGCTCTGGCGCAGACTGTTGGGAGATGGTTTGTTATGGCTGCTGTAGTGGAGGAAGGGCTCGTGGTTGCTTTGATCCCAGCAAAATCCATGTCAAATCCAGCACTGAGCATGTGTCATGGCTGCTCTTGTATTGCCCATAGAGTACATATAGCAGAAAATGCAGTACCCCTACCTGCTTTGATTGGAAAATGAAATCTCAGCTTAACTGGCTTTGCAAGCAAAATTATGATCTGTGCTTTGTGGTATGTAGTTAGATTCTTTTTGTGTGTGTGTGTGTCTTAAATTATTGTTGTCTGAGAGCTGGACTGTGATTTAAAGGCATTTGCTACTTAGTGACTGGAAGAAAATGTCATGCCTTCAATTAGGTGTGCTGCTCTTTTGGAAAGACAGAGTAGACAGAAGTGGGAGATGACTAGCTGCAAAGAGAATAAAAGTGACACACAAACTAGATCCCTTCAATAGATAGACTGGTTGTAGAAATACTGTAGGGAGAGCAGGTAACAGTAGCATCTGCTTCTGTTCTTGACTAACTGTGAGAAAAGTGGAGACAGATTCTACCCCTTTTTTTCCCTTGCTTCTTTATAGGTTGCCCACACGTAGCTTGTTTTTTGATTTTTGAGTAATAAAGGCATATGCCCAGACACCTAAAGTACATCTTGTCTAGAGTTCTAGATGTGTGCTTCTTGCTCTCAGTACCAGACAGATTATGCTGTAATTACTTGCCATGGGGTTTCTTGCACATTTCTCTGGAGCATCTGGTGTTGGCATCTGTCTGAGACAGAGCGTTGAATAAGAGTGACATGAGGTCTGGCTATTCCTGTATTTCCAAAGCACAGCATTTTTTTTTGTTTAGTCTGTGTTGGGATGATTAGGATGCAGGTACTGAAGTTCTTCTAGTTGGTAAATGACAAGTATTCTCAATAGTACTTCTAGATTGCAAAAACCAGCTACTTAATTTTAGAAATTATCTTCTCAAATTACTTAATCCCCCCTATTTTACACTTTTTAAGGGTCTGCTAATTGGTGAGATGATACACAGCTAAAAATTGCATAAGTTTGTGAAGAGTGCATACTGATTATATCACTCAAGTCCAGCTCTTTTAACTGTCACTTAAAAAAGAAATATAGCGCTGTCTTGATTTTGATAAAACTGAATTATTAGGTCTTTGCAGATGATAATCTTAACATGTTTATCAATCAAAGTGAGTTTTTTCATCATGCGGTTCTTTTATTACTCTAGGCATGCATGTCATACATAAAAGTGAATTAAAGTGTGTTTGTCTTTAGAAATGCACCCATTTCTGCTTCAGATTTAAACTTTTAATAGGTGTTTTAAATACACCACAGACATTCAACCAGGTTTGTTTAGTGTCACCTAGGGACAGAAATAACTTCAGACAGGTTTGCCAGAGAAGGGTTTGTACCAGCTCATCTAAGGAGCTAACTTGATCAAGGTACGGTTGTGCATAGATATGGCCGTATGATGCACCATGGCATGGGATTTTTCAAATTCATTTTGTGTCCAGTGGCTAAGGTAGCAGAGGTCTAATTCTGGTCTTCCATTCTTGATCTTTACAAGAGTTTCTTCTTTGGGATGTATCTTTTGACACACGGCAAGGACAAATATGTTTTCTATGTTTTCTGTGAATCTGCTCAGTTCTTCCTTTCTGAATGTGCTCTGGATGTGTTTGAAAAGAACATGAAAGAGGTGTGTTCACGGCCCAAACCCTTCTCTTTTCAGCCATCAGACCTGGCGCATTCTGTTGGACTGTATGAAGGTCACTACTCATGTTGGAGCAGGATGCAGTGAGGCATGCCTTGTCTGTCTTTAAGATGCAGTCCCTCAGGCACAGGCTGTAACCCCATGTTGTTTAGAAGGCACAGAATGGCCCAAAATGCTTTTATTCAAATGATAAGGTTTGAAGTCTCTTCTCTCATCAACACTTCAAATCTGCACGAGGCTATTTTGTTCTCCTGACATGTGTGGAGCCCTGTTGTCCATTATTACTGTTATTTCTTCCTCCTCCACCCACTGCACAAACTCCATTCCTGCAAACCACCGTTGCAGCTGCTTTCCGCCAGCTGGTGGGTTGGCAGCAGTCAACAGTTTACTGTGGAGCCTGAGCCAATTGATATTGCAACAAGTGACCAGAAAACCCTCCCTAAACCACAGAAAATAACTAACTCTGAGCTACATGTTCAGACTACTGGCATATCTTCACTGCTCAGCTCACTTCATCATACACTGCTCCAGTAGGAGCTTTTTTCAAAAGTGGTGGCTGGATCCTTCAGGCCTGGTTTGAGATAAGAAAGATGTTTTTCTGTGTATTCCTAGTCAGAGTGCAGTTTCTACAACAGCCCCTAGTAAACAATTCTAGCCTTTATTTTGCAGGCATGATTATTTCAAGATAGAGGTTGGCTCAAAGTGTTTCTTTAGATTGTAGAAAGAATTCAGAAAACGTTGCATGATGACTTAGCTCTAGGTGAGAGCAGAAGGAAGTCCTTCCAGCTGTGGGTGCTGTCTACATTACATTCATTGACATTTTTTTGCTAGATGATGGATAGGGAGAAAAATGTCAGAACCGGAAAAATAATTAATATAAGCAGTGTCACGCCCATATCAGATTCCCCTGTCAGGCCTCCTTACATGCAATTTCTAAAAATAGGGTTCCTGAAAATACCCAGGAGTTAAAAGTCCAAGCATTCATAGCATGTTGCAAAGCAGCCCATTGACTTCACCTTCAATTTGGCATCCTCAGCGATGAGCCCCTGCAGGAGAGACACCTTCGGCTGTAAAGGTGTGAATCTGCAAACTTGCAGGAGATACCAAGTGGCTTCAGGAAATCTATGCAGACAAAATTTTGCAACCATCGTGACAGAAGATTACCACTAGCAGAAGACAACATGTGGGACACAAAATGGCGGATGGGGGAAGGCAGACAGTAGATCTGCAGTCTGAAGGTGGGGAAAGGGAACACAAGCAGCAAAGTTTGCAGATTGCAATTCTGTGGTGTGGTAACAGCTTTTGTGTGAGCAGTGTGAAGCTTTTGGTTCTTCATTGGGCCATTATGAAACCACTTGGCAGCAAGCTTAAGGAGGGAATCAAAATTTCAGATTTACTTCTGACTGTGAGAAAAGAGGCTGTATTGGGTTCTCTGGGATATGAAGCAGCATCGCCACATCCACAGGCAATCTGTTTTCAGAGGATATTGAAAAACATCCATATATATTTGTTGCATATTGAGTAACCAAGCTTGTATTAGAAGTGACATGTGGGAAGGCAAATTTTAGTCCTTTAAATAAATATCAGGGATTTTCTCCAACTATGTTTACAGGAAAGGGAAGTGGTTGGCTACATATGATGTAGATGTTCCCTGTGAGTAGGCTATTAATTTTTTTTTCCTGTTTTAAATTTTTTTTCTTCTTTCTCCAGCAGACTCATGACTACATTTTGTAACTGCAAGAGTAGGTTATGAAATCGGTAACCATTCACATTGCAGAGCAAGGTAGTCTTTAAGGAACAAAACACGAGGTAGAAACCTAGAACAGGCTATAGTTTTACAGCTGCCACTTTCAAGATTGTTGCAAACTTCTATGGAAGTAAAGCATAGGAATTCAGGCTGAGGTACACGCCGTGTTTTAGAAGTAGCTGTAAGTAGTAGTTAGGGTGGGAAGAGTGTTTTTGGTCACATCTACAATAAAGCTTCTTTCCTTTGACAGTTTATTTCTGGCTTCTTGGTAGGAACCTCTAAAGCAGGTAGACAGTCACCTACCACCCTCCAGTGGTTTGCAGAGCACAGTGCAAGTGTAATGTTCAGAAAGCTTATTTTGGAGATAAAAAGGGGGGCAGCGATATTTCAAGCTCTCTTCTCAGGATGCATATTGTGGCATTGTGGATTTGTTCGGTGACTTGTGTAAAAGGGCTCATGGTTGTTGGATGTTACGAACTGGTTTAGCGCACCTGTTCTGTGGAGCGTAGTGACAATCTGTGAGATTCCCTGCATTTGCAGTGCATGATACCATCTGCATCTGTGGTGCTTTCCAGTCGCAGTATGTATTGCTGCCAGGATTAAGGAATCTGTGGGTGGTGACAATCGGATGTATGACAGTGAAGGGGTGCTTCGGAGGAGGCTGGGCAAAAGCTACAGTGTCTTAACAATTTAGTGATTCAATAATTTGCAACTCATTATAAATATCTCCTCTGGCTGTTACAGTCTTCCATTTCTTTCTCTCCTTCCAGTCTCTAGAGCACCCTAGGAGAATTAACATACAAGTTTTCAAGGAAATATCTGGGCACTTTTGTGTTATTTTCTTGATGGCATCTGATATTCTCTCCATGGCATGTCACAGTGTCATCAACCCGATGGTTGTACATTTTTCTAGGTCACTGGTGAGGATAATAAAACATGATGCAATTTATTTTTAACTTGCCATCATGAATGTAGAGGGCCATGAGAACTGCAGAAGCTTACAGCAGGGGTGAATTTATCAGTGGTTAAAGAGGCATTAATGCGCTGTGTGACATGATAGCACCGGCCAAACTTACCCACCCAACTTTAGGCTATGTCGAGTCCTGGACTATAAAGCACAAATAAAATAGGCTGATGCTTTCGCTGCTCAATATATTGTTGTCTCATAGCCTTTGCTATGGATTTTCAAGCAATTTTTATTTCACATAACTGTGCTTTTATCCAAGCAAGTCTGTGCTAACATTAACAGTTAAATTTTTGATTTAAGCCTTTTGCAAAAATCTTAAATTGAATTGCACTTTTCTGCTCCAGGGCAACTTAAATTGCTGGCTTATCTACTAACATCCCTTGTCTAGTAGAGAGCGACACTACACATAGTGCTATCTGTTCAGCCAAGCTGAAATACGTGAGTAGGACAGGAAAGTTACCCCAGCTGCCACAGGGATCACCAGGAGTAGACCACAAAGTTGAATTGAACTTCCCCTTCTGAGCTCAACCCATACTGACTGGAGTTGAGTGGAGAACTAGGACTGCAGCTAGGGCAGGGCAAAACAGAAGCGCAGCTTTGGGGGACATTAAGAGCTGTAAAATGCTCCCAAAGTACTCTGATCTCCCTGCATCTGTCCGTGTGAGCAGGAGTCTCACCTTGGTCCTTGGTCCTTTCTTGTATCCCATCTGGGAGTCCCAGGTGCTCTGCACAGTCTCCCAGTTCCATAACCACCTGTCCCCTGGTGGCCTCTCCCAGTGTCTTGCCAGCCAGCTTATTTCTGGTGTGGTAACACGCGTGTGTGGATGGAATAGACACACAGGCACGCTGTCTTGTGGGAGAAGAAAAGGGGCCAGAGAGGCCGGTAGGCCTTGGCTTGCTTTCTGGCTGAATTTGATCACAGAATGTTAGCAAATAAGGCCTGCTTCAGCCCATTTCTGCTAGTTCCCTCTCCTGATAGACCTTTCCTGTAAATCTCAGCAGAAGTTCATGAGCTTGTTCCTTTTTTAACCTATCCTGCCTGTTGGTCATTTCTTTCTGTCTTTTTTTTCCACCTACAAAATGTTTACATTTGGAGTAATGGGACCAGCGTTCTTCTTTGACTTTAAAACTCCATATGAAAAAGCTTTATTTGACTGGGCATTCAGATCAACACTCTAAGGCTTTTGTGTATGTTGCGGAGAGTAAAATGGCTATAATGACACTGCAGGTATATGTGACAATGAAAATTTAGCACAGAATCTTCTCTCCAGTAGACCAAAAAGTGTAGTATAAGAGTTGAGTTGACAGAAAATTCCTGTTTAAGAACTCAATTCATTCTCCTTTATGTTCAACATTGATTTCTCACAAGGCATCCACAGATAAGTGAAGGGTTAAGGTAAAATCCTTTCTTCCAACTGGACAAAGACAACTTTTCCTTTGGAAAGAAAGCCTGTTGCAAGGCTTGAATTGAATTTTCACTGCAAAAAGGATGAAAGTCTCCAGGTCAAACGCTATGTAACCCAGTGACTGTAATGACATGGTAAGACTGTGATGATAATGCCACGGTCTGTGTGGTGTGACTGCTGAATACTATGAACATGAGCTACAATATGTATAGGTTCTGGTTTTTTGTTTTATTACTTTTTTAATGGCTCCCATTTTTCCAGACTGCCATACAAACCCCAGCAAACTTCGTTTTTACTCCTAAGCAGATGTATCAGAAACTGACATGAGGTATCAGCTGGTAAATAAACTGCTAGCTCTGTCTCTTTGCATATTACTCAGGAAATATTTCGGTTCTTCTAAAGAGTTATTTAAGCCCTGTGTTCATAAAACTCTGGCAAAGGCTAGAAAATGCCCCAGAGACTGTGTTTCGGGGGAACAGCTCTGAAACGTGCAAGCTGTAGCTGCCATTAAAGAATTAAATTTGTTTCAACTGGTATGTACTGCTTTAAAACCAAGGGCAGGAAGAAGCATTTCTGAGAGTTAGCCCTCTCAGTGACATTGCACTGACATTCCTCACCTTTTGCTGCACTTGTGCTCCTTCAAAATGTGACCAGACAGCAAACAGTGTTCAGCCTAGAAGAATGGCCATACTGGTTCAGGTTAAAGTCTAAGCATCTAGCTTAGATGCCATCTCCAACATTAGCCATAAGCAATTTGGGAAAACTTACTATTTCCCAAAAACAAACCAAAAGAAAATTAAAACAAACAAACAAAACCACAAACAAACTAACAAACAAACAAAACCCAACAACCAAAACTCCAAAGAAAACAAAGCCAAACTCATACCTTCAAAGTAAATTTATACCACCTTGGTGCTCTGAAGTGGCCAAGGAACCAGCCTTCGCACCTGGAAACTATTAGGAGCCACAGCCCGTGTGCATTAGAGGTCGATGCAGAGGAAGGAAGAGTGCTGCTGTCCTGGTGGTCCATGGTGTGGCAGGGATGCTGAAGCACAGTTGTTCAGTCCTGCATTTGCACAACTGCAGAGAGGTGGCACTGCTGGGGGCTTGCACTCATTTCATTCATCATGTGCTGGCAACCAACTCCGAGGTTATTCGTTGGAATTGAGGCATTTTGCTTTTAAATGTCATATTCTTTCAGCAGTTTCCAAAGGCAAGCACTTTAGTAGAGAAGGGTTTGAGTTTAAAGAAGTGCTGGAAAAAATGTCTTCGAGAGCAAAATTAAAAAAAAAGCGCCTCAAGAGTTGCATTGTTCAAATGGAGAGAATAGCCGGTTTCATCCTAAAACAGCCTTAACTTAAGCTAGGATTTAGTGCTGTGATTCACTAACATGCCTGGAAGATCCTTCTTGCATTACTGAGGCTGTTTGACTGCTATCATGTACAATAATTTCCATGTAATCATATTTTCAAGTTTATTGAATGTAATCCTCAATGCAGTTGCATTTCTTATGCTTTTATTTTATGGCAAGACTGTTCCACAACTGCGTTCCTCTAATTTTAAGCAACTGAGAAAGGCTGAGAACAGTTTTGGGGTTTTTTTCTTCTCTTATCACCAGACATGTGCATCAGGTGAAGTTAAAATAAATACCCAGCTTTTTACTTGTCTAGTAACATGTTGTGGCTGTACTGCAATTAACTTTAGCTATCATTTGCAAGCAGACAGAAAAAGAACAGAGATCTTCATTCCTCTGAATCTGTGAGAATGAAATCATTATGAATTCTACAGTGACAATGCACATGCTACTGTAATGTGTATTATCAAAATAAAAGGATTTGTTACTTTTATTACTGCTTGGGGTTTTTGGTACAAAGAGCCAGAATGGCCTTATCAGTTTACAGTAAAATTTTACAAGTCTGATTTTTTTTTATTGCTTTTTTTTTTTTAAATTACAGTGGGAGAAACTACAGATGACAACAAGTGAGAGGAGGAAAATAGTTTGTTCAGTCACATTCCATGTAATTGCAATTACCTGTGTTGTTTGGTCATTGTATGTTTTAATTGATAGAACTGCCGAGGAAATTAAACAAGGCAATGATAATGGTAAGTATCTTTTACCTTCTTCAATCTTGTTGGCAGTGCAACGGATGGCTTTGAGAGGCAGCTGTGTAACCAATCGCATTCTGCTCTTAAATAACAGCTCACTGAGATGTGGCTATATCAAATGCTTTAATGCAGAAGTAATGAATGCATCACTGTTAAAAGCTTATGTTATGCCCTTGCAGAGAGGAATCTACTTAGTGTAATCGTTACAACAGCTTAACTAGCCTGCTCATTCTTTCTAGATTAATCTCCCATTGTCTAGATATTTCTAAAGGTCAGACAGAAGGATGAGTCAAATTCAAACAGCTCAGTGCAAGTTCAGGTCATAAAATAGCAATTTATTTGTATTACCCACTTGAACCTGGATATCCTGTAAAACACGATAGAGACCTTTCATCAGCAAGCTTCCTAATACAAAATTCCAACAGACCATGTTCCAGCTGTGTTAGTCCCTCATGTGGGACTTAAATAGCCTGGAAAGCCATTCCTGCGTCCTTCTGAATAGAATTTCACTGTGAATGTCCATGTTCCAGTTGTGTTTATTGTGAGGGTGGTCAAACACTGAAGCAGAGAGGTTGTGGAACCTCCATCAGTGGAGATACTGAAAACCCAACTGGACACATGTAATGAAATGTATGTTTAACAAAAGTAGGTTTCTTTCTGGATGATACTTACTGTATGTGGAAACTATATGCCAAACTGAACTACTGTTTTCCATTTCAAATCTAAGTCTATTTGGTCTTAAATTTAGTCTTAAATATGGTCATGATGATGAAGAGGATAAAAAGCTTTTGTTCTGAATTGACTTTAAGCACAGTAGAGGAACAAGGTCTCTAGCTTCGTGCTGCATTCTGGCGTTAATATGGAAAACAAAGCAGGCAGAGCTTTGTGCCTTGCTAGTTAGATAAATATTTGATGACACTCCTGATGCTTGCCTTTCTTGCTTATGAGAGGAGTATATGAGCCTCAGTAAGTCACAGATTAATGTATACTACAAAGTCTTGGTCTGCATTCTTCCTAAATGGATAACTGCTTCTCATCTGGAAAAAACTGGCCCTGAGGACAGGACTAGGAATGGCTTTGAACTTCTATTTATGAGTACAACTACACCACCCCACTCATTAAAAAGGGGAAAGGTATTTCTGTGGATTAGCTGAATTTACACGACAAAACAGCTAAAAAGATTTTTTTGGTGTTATAAGGCATGCATAAGAAGCACATTAATTAATCCTGCTAGTCTCAAATTTGAAAGTATTTATTCTTCACACTAAAAAACAAAGAGATGCCTTGGAGCTACTTACAACATGCAAAAAATAAGCGTTTGTGAAGAGAACTCTTTTGGCCCCAAATTTGCTTGTTGGGGGGTGGGGGTACTTTTACAAGATGAAACATGTATTTTGGGGTTGGGCGGGAAGTGACATATATGTAGTTTGCTCTCCATTATTTCTGTTTAAATGGCAAATGCTGGGAAAAAGACAGTGAACAGTGGAGGAAAAATACTTTAAAAACATATTTTGAGGAGGAGAAAAATTGAGAGCCCTGAATAATACTAGTACTGTTTGTTAATATTGTATAAGTTTAAAAACCTCTTTTTTAAATGTATCTCTCAAAATATTTAAAGGGATTTTTTTTTTTCTCCTTACAAAAGCATATGATGCAAATAAATAAAAGTGTAAACCTCTTAACTGGTAAACCTGTCACTGGTCTATAGAAAGGACAATTTAAAATATGTTTAAAATATTCTAGAATTTATATGGCACCAGTGGTAGGGAATCAAGTTTCACATAAATTTGCTCTGCATGAAAAAACAGATGTAGGCTTAGCTGAGCTATGTCTCTCCTAATAAAGCTTGAGTCTGTGAAAATATGGTAATCCTGGAATATACTGAAAGGTACAAAATCCACTGGGCCATAGCAGTTAAGCAAAAAATTATGCTTCCTGTATTACCATGGAAGAAGCAGCAGCACATCTTTACTGCTTAAGGGGTGGAAGAAACTTTGAAGGAAAGCTGAGCCGTTTATTTAGCCTTTTTCTTCTCAGCTCACCATTCCAGCTGTGACTTGCTGGTTCTAAGTGTTGTTACCACCAACGGAGCTTAGTCAGATGCAAACCATAATATTTTCCTAATTAAGAGCAAGGAAGAGACAGTGATTTTTAAAAACAGTTATTAAAAGGGGAAAAAAAAAGAAAAAAACACATCACTGGATATGACAACTTAGCACGGTATTCTTTTTGTCCAAGGAGCAGGGGATTGAAGAAAGGCACGACAAAAGTTTTGTGAACAAATTCAACAAATATAAAATGATCAGGCAAGTTCAACTAACCAGAGTAATATTGGTGAGGGAGATACAACGTGATTTACATGATCTTTGTATGCTTTCATTTTGCTGCAAATTAAAAAAAAATTAATTGGCTAGCACCATCACTTAATACATTGTTATTACTAAACTGTTACCATGACAGGGAAAACTACAGCTACTTCAAACATGTTGTGTGCTTTTGCAATAATTAATATTCTTTTGGTCTCTATTTGTTTATTTAATTAAAAGCACAGTTCCTATGTGTTTAGCAGTAAAGGGAATACTTAGATTCATGAGACTCACACAGCTGGCTAAAAGTAAAGACTTGCTTTTGAGGAGTCCAGGTTACCAGGTCTAGGAGTCAAGACTGGCTCCTCACTGAAGCTCTTCTGCTGAGCCCCATGGGAAGGCAAATTTCTTCCCTGCCCTGCCTTCCCTGTGTAAAACTTGAGTGAAACTCACAAATATCACCAGTGGTTGAATAAGCATCTGCAAGAAGATGTCTTGAATACTGCACTCAGTGAGCAAAACATTATTCAAAGACCTTCCACAGAGGACCAACGAACCTATTCAGGTTGTTCAGGCCAACTGTTGAAGCACAAACAGCAGGGAAAAGAGGCCAAAAAAGAGGTGATGCAAGAGATAAG
Organism: Egretta garzetta; assembly: GCF_000687185.1. NCBI lineage: Eukaryota > Metazoa > Chordata > Aves > Pelecaniformes > Ardeidae > Egretta > Egretta garzetta. The sequence goes on along the minus strand of NW_009259712.1, from coordinate 231,440 downwards.
AGCCCTTTCCTCTAGCTTTTTTTACTATACCCTGGCTTCAGGATGAAGCTAGGACCAGGTAATAGTATTGTCATATTCCAGGTACCTTAAACAGTGTCATGCTTCTAGCATGATTAAAAAAAACAGCTGTTGTGGAAGATATGCATAATATTTCTAGGTATTGTTATCTTGGGTTTGGTACTTGCATATTTGATTAAGCAAGCTACTGGATATGGGGATATTATTGTGAATAATAGTGACGTGTTGGGTTTGACTGTATCAAGCATTATGCTTCCTTTGTGAGAGTGACCTTGCGTTTCTTATTTGACCAAATTGTGGTGAATTCAGTTAAAAGTGGGAGGCAGATGGCTGGCCTATGGGGCGGGAAACTGCTGCTGTCTTCTACTTGAGCCACAACTGCCCCAACCGTGCCTACACACCTGGGAATTCTTAGCAAGGAGCTTCTTTTCAAAATATTTTACTGAAGCTCAGTACTTGATATTCAATGTATAACAATGGTAATAAATACAAATGTTTTATTTCAAAGGTGTCCTTGAATGGCCGTTTTGGACAAAACTCGTTGTGGTGGCCATTGGATTCACGGGGGGCCTGGTCTTCATGTACGTGCAGTGTAAGGTTTATGTTCAGCTGTGGCGCAGGCTGAAAGCCTACAACAGAGTGATCTTTGTTCAGAACTGCCCAGACACTGCCAAAAAAATGGAGGAGAAGAACTCTTCGCGCACTCAGACCTCAGATGTCAAGGACGCAGTGATGGTGCCAGTAGCACAGACAGGTACAAACTCTCAGCCAGCAGCTGAAGAAATGACATCAGAGGTCATGCCAGTTTGACAGAGGCAGCATTGTTTCTTCCTTGCAGAATAAGGCGTACTGTTTTCTGCACTACAAATGCTAAAAGAGAGTAGAAATGACTGCATTTTTTCAGTTAAAAACACAAAAAAAAACCCACAAAAAACCAAAACCCTATGAGGAAAATGGATCCAGCAAAGCAACTTGTTACTGTATGGAATGTGACTGTTCGTGAAGTAGTTTCTCAACTAGTCAGCAAGTGTAGTGAAAGTGTAGAAAGTACAATAGAGAACAGGTTTAACAGACAATGCCAAACCAACATGATGAGAGTACTTTTTCTTTTTTAGAAAGACCTAATATAATAATTTTGTTTACAAAAAACAAAAACCTTTCATCTGTTTACTACTAAAAGCTGTATTTCCTATTTATCTTCTTAAAGATACACTTCAAAAGGGTACCAGTCAAGTTATGTGCATTAACTGAATCCAAGTATAAAGAGCACTCACTCTCTAAGCCTCATATGGTAACACGCGTTCGTGACTGCACTGGAGCCTGAATGTTTGGGCGGCTGCGTCAACTAAGGATATTGGAAACATTTGAAGGGCAGCATTGTTTTTAAATATGCCTGAATTTTGGAAAAATAAGCAATTCCAAGCAGTATAAACTCATGTCTCCATAAGCTACAGATTTTTTTGAAGTACAGCTGTCAGCGAAGTAAATACAGGAAGGACAGAATGTGTAGCTATGTATTTAGAAGAGCAGCTCAGCTGGTTGTTTTACTTTGTAAGAGTGAATTAGACATAAATTGGATACATAAAGTTTTGAGGCAGAACTATAAATGGAAAAAAATGCAATTTACTACAGAATGACACAAAAGTAAATTGCATTTTATCAAAGGTCTGAAAAAGCACAGCACATAGGGAAGATGGAAGCCATTGTTGGGTTAATTTTTTAAGATTCGTGTTACAGAAAGGTAGGCATAAGAGAATATACATACGAATCTTAAGAGAACATTAGTTTTTATTTCCTTGTTCTGAAAAGTTAGTTTTTATCTTCCTGCCCAAACAACCTAAATCAATGGTTTCCCTCTGTACAGGTAAAGCTGAGGTATTAAGAGATTCAACAGCTCAGTTGTTAACTTTGTGTTTTGAGCATTCTCATATAAAAATAAAATGTGAATAGCATTAAAGGGTGCAATAGATAAATGACTGTAGATATAATACTGTGTCCAACAGGGTGAATTATATGTAAAGAACCAATTTTGTGATTCACTTCCCATACCTGTGATGTTTACCATCAGGACCCAACAGCAAGAATTGACTTGGAGTAGTTACGTACTGGCGTGGACAAGTCTGGGGCCCGAACATAATGTATATTTAAAACATAAGTTAAAAGTTCTTTTTCGATCTCGCATTTAGGTAAAGGAGGAAAAGCAAACAAGCAAGTAAAGAAGCAGAGTAAAGAGGATAGGAGAGCACAGGTTCATTCAGAGGGGGAACTTGCCACAGTCACCAGTGAACTAGACTTCTACAGAAGCCTTGCAGTTTCTAATGGTAAATTTCCTCTTTACACACTCAAATATCTGCAATTAAATAACAGAATAATCCCATTCTTCCAAATATCCAGAGTGCTAGGCCTAAGATGTATTGAACTTTATATATTAGGCATTCCTTTGTGAATGTGTTTACTGGCTTAAGGCTCAGGGAATACTGGAAGTAGCAGTATTAGCAAGAAATGTGTCTTTTATCAGACCATTATGTTCTTTTCTATTGGAATTGCTCGTGTAATTCGCTGTGACCAAGTGATTGTCATCTGGCTAGACAGGACACAAAATCTTCGTGCTTGAACCCGCCCTAAATACATATTAGTATTTGCTCTAAGCTATTCCAGGTGAGTTGGATTAATGTCAAAGTTTTTTCGCATGATGACACGCACTTTTCATGTAAAACAACTTTCCAATTACACAATTGCAAATTGGAATTGTAAGCAGCTTCTCATTTGAAATGACATACAAAAGTAACCAAATAATTTCTGTTTGTAATTGTGGAGGAGACTTCAGAAGGTCCTCAGAAAACAATGACAGAACTAAGGAATGCCTCATAACCGCACACGGTTAAGATGGTCTGCAAAGGCATGGTTTTCAAAAAGTGTAAATCCACTTGCTAAAAGGGAAATCTCATGACATCTGAAGTTAGACACTTAAAATTACTAGCTGCATCTAAATTGAATGATGTTTACTATAAAACCTGATGTATCATAGCAAAATTGACTGACAAGGAACGTTATGGAAGATAAAATTAAGACCTTTCTGACATAATCAGAAAGTTTCTTACTAAGTGACAGTAACCCCGCTGCTTCACCCAGCTTGTTCTTTGACCTGCTGTAGCATCATGACCCCACTGAAGGTACTTTATCCCCTATTTTGACAGTTTACTGGAGACTGATTCACATTTGGTTTTTTCTTGAACAAGTATAAAATGCAACTCAAAGAAAAATACCTGAGGCTTCTGCAAACAGATTTACAGCATCCAACAAGATTACTGTACATTTTAAAAAATACACAGAAGAGTTGGCAACAGAACAGACAACTTACAAAATTTTATACTAATGACTTCAAAACACTATTTGGCACTATTTTGGCTGAAATTCCTCCTCTCCCTTTGAAATATTAATTCAGACAGCGGGAAAAGGAGCAAAATGGGACAGTGTCTGCTCAGAGACAGCAAGAGAGATGACAGCAGGCTCGAAGCAGCCTTTAACCTTTTAAAGCATTACAGTATTAGCCCATGCATCCCTTTCTCTTCTTAGGTGCAGTGGATATTCTAGAGCTTTCAGGGATTTCATGCAGGATTGGAATTTGTATCTGAAGCAGGGTGGTCCCTCTTCAAGAGGACAACCAACATTCACACCAACATGCCTTGGATACAGCTCTGCATGAATAAGGAAGGTGCACGAATACAGACACTAGACAGCTGCTTATCAACAAATGTGTTTTTTATTCCCACACAAAGCACAGTTTTCTGTATTAATTTAATGACCACAGGTTTCTATCCTGCAAAAACAGTATACTGAAAGTTTTAAGATACATTCTAAGATTTCTTAATGAAAATGATTGATAAATAGTCCTGGTTTCAGCTGGGAGACAGGTGGTGGGTTTTTTTTCCTCCTTAGTAGCTGGCATAGTGCTGTGTTTTGGATTCAGGATGATAACTCACTGATGGTTTAGTTGTTGCTAAGTAGCACTTACACCAGTCAAGGACTTAGCTTCCCCTGCTCTGCCAAGGGCACAAGGAGCTGGGAGGGGGCCCAGGACAGCTGACCCCAACTGGCCAAAGGGCTATGCCAGACCATATGATGTCATGCTCAGTATGTAAACTGGAGGGGAGTTGGCAGAGGGGTCCACTGCTCAGGAACTGGCTGGGCATCGTTTGGCAGGTGGTGAGCGGCTGCATTGTGCATCACTTAGTTATTTTGTATATTCTTTTATTATTATTTTCCCTTCCTTTTCTGTCCCATTAAGCTGTCTTTATCTCAACCTACGGGTTTTACTTTTTTTTTCTGATTCTTTCCCCCATCCCACTGAGGGGGGGCAGGGAGTGAGTGAGCGGCTGGGTGGTGTTCAGCAGTTTAACCTGCCCAGTTAAACCACAACAGTCCTTTTTGGTGCCCAATGTGAGATAACGACAGACCTGACCAGAGCGTGTTAAAACAAGTTTTTGATAAGCATTCTTTATATTAGTTTAGTAGTTGCAGGGTTAAACCATGCCATCTATCAAATAAAGATCCGTATCAAACTGCCTGTGTAGCTGCAGTACATCTCAAGCAAACATGCAGGCAGCGGGATTTAGCCTGGCTAAACCCATGAGGGCAGAAGCTTGCTCTGAGGTGCCATTACGGAGAAGGGCTTTATCTGCATTCTTGTTTAAGCAAGTTGTAATGAAGTAATCTGGTAGAAGTAATCTGGTGTCAGATCAGATCTGGAATTTTAAACAAGATACTCTCAACCTCTGAACATGCACGTTTCTTCTCCTGTTTTAAGTTAAAAGCATTATGAAGTTTATTTCAAACTGGCATAAACATTCCACTTTTGACTATCATTAGCATTATGAAGATTCTCTTCTGTATCTGAAAGCAGTGTTTATTTTTGTTGCGTAGAAAAAAAAACTGTAATTCCCCATCACCACAACAAACCATTTATTATTTCTAGTAACACAATAAAACTTATTCTATGATGAAAGTATTTTACTGTGTATAATATTTGGAACTATGAGTTTGTGGTACTTGCTTAACTCCCTCTCTTTTGCAAAAGAAAAATTGTATGTTCTTGTGGGTGAATGTGTACTGAAAGACAGAAGGTAAGGGAAACAAAAGTAATATATCTGCTTATTGTTGTGGAAAAAATGTATTTGTATTAAATGACTGCAATTACTGTGGTATTCTACATTTGTCACTTTGTTATATAGAGCATCACACACTGAACGTGAATTGGCAACACCACGCTCTCGCAAGAAACGTAAACAATATACTCAGCTGGTACTTACTTAAACCTGATAAACCTGCTGGCTCAGAGTGGCTAGTTTTAGGTACCATACCTTGGCAGAACGCTTGGGAAAATACTTCACAGTACAAAAACACCTCTAAAGAACTATGGTTGTCTAACTTGCAGAAAGGAAGACTGGGAATGGGATATATAAGAACAGGCTTCCCAGAAAGCAACTTATTTTACATCCATAGCAAAATGGAAAACTAGTACTGGGCTTCAGCTGCAGGAGGGTAAGAGGGAAACTTCGTAAGGAGAGCAGTGCCCTGGCATGAACTGTTTGTAACATGTGATAAAGCTAATCCCACCTTAAGATTGTCAGAATGAATCAGGTTCTTTTTTTTTATTATTTTAGAATTCTATTTGGTGAGATCTTCTCCTTTTCCAAAAACCTTAAATGCTTTTTTAATGAAAAGAAATGTTACATGTTTGCATTATAAAAGAATCTGTGTACTTTAAGTCAGGTGTAAAACCAAAGGAAATGTACTAGCTTGATTAATACACAGCATTCCAACCAAACTACAGATTTAGTTTTCTCAAGAGGGTTGTATCCACCTACCCCGTATCTTTATCCTAGATTGTCAGCTGGGGAGAGAGTGGGCTAAGTTTTGAAACTTCACACTTCTAGCTGGAACAAGTAATCATGTGGCTGGTGACTGCTAAGAATATACATTCAAAACACAGAAGTGTTCTAGCAAATCACATTCCCTACATCCAAGGCCAACAGATTGTTCATTTTGTTAAAGCTGCCCTAACTAGCTCACCATTTAAATCAAAGATAGATTCATGTGTCCCTACAAGATACAGCACAAAAAACCAGCATAACCAAGGGAATTCCAGTAATAAAGGTATATTCATTTCCATTTATTATAGCATATGGAAAAATAGAACCAAATTAATTTTTAGAATTAAGAGAATAAAGGTATAGTTCACTGTACCTTGCTGCTTTGCACACAGCAGTTCAAATTGCTTGATGAAGGGTACTATAACACAAAAACCATTTCTGTTCCGTTTGCTCTGTGTACACATAAACAAAGAAACAGGCTATACAATATTTACTCACACCTTCCTCGCCCCAAACATTGAGGCTGTTCTGCATGAACTTTATCTAAAAGCCAAAAAAAATTGTCAGTTAACAACAAACTCGCCCAAAGTACTTTGAATGGTGTACCACATCTGCTACCTATGACATGGTGCTCAGAAAATAACCTCGGATAAATTTTACAGCGTGGTTGAGAACACGACGATTGGGACAAACTTGACCTTCTTTTACTTGCAAATACTTATGGCTGACACTAACTGAATCAATCACAGAACTTCCTTTTGTTTTTAAACAACTCAAAGATAAAATATATGAAAATACAATAATCAATCAGCACTATTCCAAATAAAAACAGGCCTTGTCTCTTCATAAATTTTCCAATTGACATGTTACTGTCTCGGTTGACTATGTGCAGGCTTACTTACAGAAACAGGAGCCAATATTGGTGGAATGATGCCACCTTTCTGTATTTCTTTAGAAAATGCTTCTGATTTTAGAGCAATGCTGGCACTGGTCTAATAACCGAGTTGGAAGTTTTAATGTGGGTTTTTTTGTTGGTTTTTTTTTTTCATTTGTAAAAGGTAACTTTTTACACACTAAACTGTTCCTTTTAAGAAAATTGGGCAGTACTTGCCATACAAGCAGCAAACGCTTAGGGAACCTTATTACAGTACCACTACAGTAAGTGCCCCACAGTCAGGCAATTTTTAGAGTTTTATTATAGGAACTCTGCACAGGATCTTCCTAGCTGTATTTAAGGCAACAGCTTAAACTGCAGTGTATAAATTACAACACCTCATTAGCAAAGTTTCCTACCTTCCTATAACTTACTTCTAGGTAACTATAACTCTTCTTACTAGGAAGAAAGTTTGGAAGTCAATTATAATGAATTTTTACCATTGAAAGAGCTGTAAGACAGAAGTATGATGTATGCATTGTAGCATGCTGAGAGTGACCAACCCATTTGACACACTTCTGAAGTGCAGGCATTTCTTGGCCCTTCACTAGAAAACTAAGCCTGGAGGATTCCTTAAGTGGAGAACTTCTGCTGAGAAAAAACAATAATGTCCTTTTCTACTACTCTTGTCTATCTGCCAGGTGTCTAGCAAAAAAGAGGGTTTTTTTTTTTAAAGTTGGACTCCAACAGACACATTTTCAGATCCCAGACTCTGTCCTCACATACAGCAGTGTCATTAGAGAGATGAGTGCACATTCTATTGCAATCAAAGACAAATAATTCACACAGAAGATACTCTTCAAGTGTATTCCTTGAACTACTTAGGAACGGCTCAGAAAATGGTTCATATATATTGCCTTTTTGACTTGTTGCATGCCACTGCACATCCTGGAGTTCCATACAGATTGACATATGTTAGTAGTGGGAAAAAAGGAAAAACACAATAATGAGACTAAACGTGCTTCACTTTATGCTTGTTCCTCCACATCACAAATGTTGGAAACCTTATCCCTTTAGAACCAACTTTATGGAGCAGATGGGAAAGCCACGGTGAACAGTTCTGTTAATTTGTTTCCAACACTAAAGAACTGTAAATTAATTAATCCATTGCATACAACCAGCCTGGAGAAGGATAGCAGTTTCTGGTTTGGTTTGGTTTTTAAATCAACTTTGTTTACATGAAAAAATCATACTGCTACTAGAATTCAAGTCAGCTGTTTTTTTCCAATTGAGACCATCAACAGAGTAAGTTCCAAAATCAGAGCACAACTAACAACTCAGCTGCTACTGAAAGTTTGACTGTAATTTGCCAGTTCCTTAGAGCAGTCTTAGCTCTCCAAGGCTGGCTGGAGTGAAAGTATCACTTAGTAAGTACACTGCAAAGTACAGTGAAACAAATTAGAAAATACATCAAAAATGCCCAAAGTGCTTATATAAAAGTGGCTTTCCATGTTAAAATGTTACTTTTTCCTTGAAATTTTGTATGAGAGTCCTGGTAATTAAAGAAACTTGAGTTTTAGCTATTACAAATTTGCAGTTAACAATTAAAAAAAACAGGGACATTGTGAAGCAATATCTGACAGGTTAAGAATAAAAGAAATCCTCCATAAAATTAATCTTTAACCAGAAAAAAAACCATCAACTATGGAGAACTGTAATAGAGGAATTAACATTAAAGTCTGTAATCCTTAGTTATAAATTAACAGAATTTCAAGGTATTCCCTAAAGCAAATTTGTAAGAACAGAGAACATCCCATAAATGTTTCCCATTCCCACTGTTAACAGCAGTTGCTTTCTAGATTTTAATTTTAAAGAAACAGAGTAGCAATTCAGAACTCCTGAGAGCATTCATCCTTCTTTTCCACCATAGGGAACAAACTAATCAACATACAAAACCCTAATAGCTGGCTTTAAAGCACAGGCATGATTGGATTATGAAGCTGATAGATGAGATTCCATCATCTTGTGGAGACAGTAACACACGTAAAGAAAAAAAAAAACTTTTTCTTCCCCTACTCCAGGCTTCTCAGCACAAAATCTCTGAGCAGAAATACAAATAAATAGCTTTGGGGTTCTGTTTCCCCATTGCCACATTGGCATTCTGCAACAGAACTCATCTGGTAAATTGGTCTTGCACGTTATCAACTTAAGCCCAGATTACTTTTCAATTTGAATATGAGTATTTGACAGCTACAAATTTTTTTTCTGATAAATCATTGTAAGAAGTCCACATACAGAACCTGTTCTTTCTTCCTAACCGACTGACTTATGCAGCAAGTCAACAAGACAGTTTAAAAGCCATCTAAACAAGCAGTGAATATACAAGATTCAAGGGAGAAAATCCACAAACTCAACAAAATCCAAATTGTAAACATGTTTTTGAAGTGTGAACAACAGTTGTTAAAAAAGAAATCACTTCAAATATTTGACAATATTCACATCAACCACACAAGTAATAATTACTTTTTAATAATGACTTAATAGTGAATTGTTTCAAGGAATATAGAACATCTCATTCTCCATAACTTTGTGGGACAATCTTTTTTAAAGCATTCACCAGGACGTCAGCCTAACATACTGTCATTACTGTAACATGCCAATTCTTCTAGTTACCTTACTGCTCATTTTCCTTCTATATTTTACCCAACGTGATGGGAAAGTGACTTTTTCTGCAACATTTCTACTTAGAGATTCAAAGCACATCAGACATAGTAAACAAGCAAAAATTTAAAGTGAAATCTTCTGAAAGGCAAAATCTGTCAAACCACTGAACAAACACACACATGGCTTTAGTTCAGACCAATCGCCCTGGCTCCACCACAGTGTAACACCTCAGGTCTTATAAATCAAAACAAGCTGAATTCCAGAATACAGCTCAATTAACAAATTTTAAAAAATATCAAGGGCCTGCCCTGCACTTCAGCACAGTTATTTCTAAAACACAAACACAAAGCAGTGATGTGACAGCATATAGAGATGTGGCTGGTGTCAGAGGATAAGACCTCTAGCCAGGTTTAAGACTTGCAGTCTGTCTGAAGATCACTCACACATGCTTCAGGTCTGTTAAATTCATTCAGATTTCTTCTTTAGATTCATTTAAGGAGGACAATGGGTAATTCTGTATTACTTAAATAGACTGGTTTCCTAAAACGTGGAAGGATAGCACAGGCCTATTTTGTAAAGAGGGAAAAACTCACTATAGATGTTAACAGAGTAACACTCGTCAGTAACACTTACTGCACAGCGAAGATAATACAGGCCCAGATATCTGTAGGAGAAACCTGGGAAACCCACATAACTATTTACCATGACAAAGCCTTGCTTAACACACAGAACTGTATTGGGTATCAAGTACTAGAAGGATCATCCACCAGGAAAAATTATTTCCACATAATCAACAGGCATCTGAACAGTGACTGCTACAACATGTAGAGACAGCACACCTGAACTGTGACTTCCGTGCCCAGACAATCTAATCCACACTAACACAGAAGTCCCACTTAATGCCTGCTGTGAAATTGTCCCTAGCTTTGCCCTTAACCTTTTTTCCTTTTTTTTAATTTTAATTTTAAGGTATTAAAAGTGAGAATCTGCTAAGAACCTTCCTGCAGGGCATCTAAAGAGTTGCTTCATAAAGCAAGCCTGCTATTTAAAAGTCCTAAGCAACTTAATTTTAAAATGCACAGCTTTCTCAACAGAGGGGTCAGCAAAAAAAAAAAAAAAAAATGGACAAAAGATGTATTTAAAAACAGCTCGTAGGGACTTTAAATGGCTTCTGATCTGAATTCTTCAATACAGAGTTATGAGGAAGTGTAATTCTCTCAAATTCCTGTCATAAAACACAAAATACTCAATATCTTATTGAAGTCTTTCCAGCTCTCTATGTTCCTGACAGAGATTCTCAGACAAGAGAAGGTACAAGAGAAGAGTTCTTCAAGATTAACTGATGCTCCATGTATCTCATCTGCATACACACTTCCACCAAATGGGAGAGCATTTCTTACACCAAGGGCGAGTGTTCTGTGCCACACAGCACGGGATTTTGTGAGATGAGGCCTATCACAGCTCTCCACAAAACTGTGTACACCTAGAGATATCCCAGCCACCACCACAAGACATGGCTAAAAGTTGCCACTAGCTGGGCCCACTGTTTACCAGGGTACCTGCTATTTATATACTAAATGACATACCTTCTTGCCATTACCAGGAAAAGGTAAGATTTCCCACCACAAAGTACTTTTAACAGGTGTCTGAATCCTGACTGCTCTATGACCAGGGAAGAGGTACTCAACTTCTCAGGATTTCAAGATATAAACTACAATTGCTTTGTCAACTCAGGAGTCTGCATCCTAAAGAGAAGGTACAGCATGAGAAGTAAGGACACAGTTAAGATTTTAGGTATTTATTTATATTCAAAATTTTTTATCCAGTAATATACAGCTTTACCTAATAATACACTGTTTACTCTTTACCGTAGGTACACAGTGAGCTCATAAAAAATGCAACTAGCAAAGTCTTTGCAAATATAGTTAGAATTTATTATCTTTCCAGTGATAACTAATATAGGTTTCTTACAATTCCCTTCAGCTGTTTCAGCTCTTGAATCAGCTGGTGCTCATTAGGCCACCTCTTCTGCTTTATTCAATTCTTTAGCTTCCACATCTGCCACCTCAGGCTGACTGCAAGCAGCATCCCTAGCAGACAGCTTTTTCATTTTGATATTTGGCAGTTTCTTCAGATCACCATCCCATTCTCTTAAAGAAATAAAAAAAAACAATTACCAATAGAAATAGCAAGAAGGAATGGCAGAGTTAACTCACCTTGCCTCAGAAGATGTTCAAGTCAAGTGAGGCTGCTTTTCTAAATTCCCACTGCAGTATGAATAAGCACCAATGTTTCCACCTGATCTTGTACTCTACAGCAACTATAATTTCTCTGTGAAGAATTAAGTACTTTTGGATTTGACATTCCGAAAACAAAAAATATATAATTCACTTTATCCCCACAGACTAATTGTATCCTCAGCTACTACTTTAGGCCACACGCTTTTAGGTTTGACATACTAAACTCCCAGTCTTGTAAGCAATGGAAAAGCATTTTGGAAGAGTTTCTTCATCTGGATACTCAATCTGCAGAGCTAATGTGCATGTACATGAAGTCCTTCATTATGGTTTATGGTAACTGTTAATATCTTGTATGACTGACTGCAAGGGGACACAAAATGTTAGTAAACATTCATTCACATGATAAGTATATTATTTCAAAAGGCTCCACGAAGGAGGAAGGGTTCATTTAAATATCACAAGTCAAATCCAGTACTCAATTTAATGGAATGCTTATTTGATTACAGTAAGTGCACTTCATGGATAATTTCTGTCAAGGGCAAAGACAGTATTTGCCAATTATAAGACAGATGTGCTTTTGCTCTACCAGGGTAATAAAACAACACTTTGATCAGATGTCCAGATGTACAAGAAGCAAACTGTGTATTTATAAACACAGCAGCCGGAGGCCTTTCTGGTTTTGGGGCTTTCTGGCTTTATTCCAACATCCTGTAAGTATGACTTCTGGCTACATAGCACCTCTAGGAGTTAGTGATGTATCATTCCTGGCAACATAGGCACTCATAACTCTCTTTTTTCCTTTACAGTGTCTCATTTGATAGAGCTGTCAGCAAGAGTGTTCATTCAATCCATTACCAAGGCATATTGGCTTGCTGCTTCAGACGAGCTAGCAGCAAGTTTCACAGCTCCCAGATCTTTTAACTGGATGCAAGTCATCAATTCGCTTAAGATTTTCAACTAGTATTACATACCAACAGTGCTGCAGGCTGTATTACACCTAGAGTTGGATGTTAGAAAAACATGACTAAAACTTAGTGCTGTTTTAGATACTTCATGATCAGTTCTGACTATAAGTAACTTATAACTAACTATACAACTAAATATAACTAACTTATAAGTCACTACGTTGTAAGACTGCAATTACCATATGAAATCTCATTTCAGATAAGAGAACAGTGTAATTCCATTTATCAATAAATCTATGTCTTGATCCTTAAACACTTAACAGTAAATGCTAATACTTTTTGTGTAAATCAGTGAATAGCCAAGGTGAGAATTTTAGGTAAAGAGAAAATATTCTCTAAGAGTATCGAAAAAAAGACACATAAGTTACAGAAATGGAATGCTAACTGTTGAAGCTTTCTAACCCTTCCAACATTTTAATGATTAGCTGTCACCTGCATTTAGCTTGTAACAGCTAAGAAATGCTGAAATAGCAACACCATACCTAGTCTACTTTTTCATATGACAAATTCTTTGACAGTTTTGCATAAATTCTTTTTTTAAGAAAAGACATACAACCTGTCAAATTCAGAAACACTATTTTGCATAAACGGGCTAGTAGTGAAAATAAGAAAAACTTACCTGAAAAATTTAAGATGTTTTCTATTCATAATGTCTGGGATTTCTAATTGGAATGAAATTAAATTCTATTAGATGTGTTACATTATTCAAGTGAGTATCATTTCAAAGAAAGAAATGTGAGCTAAAGGGCTGAATATATTATTTCAGAGATTAAAAGACAAAGAAATGAGAATGAAGATTCATATTAGAAACTTTCTAGAACAATATATAAATAGGAAGACCTCTCATTGCTAAAGAAAGTGAACTTTTACCTACGAACTGTTCCAGAATTCAAATGTACCAGTTACCGGAAACCCAATCCTGACAAATAATAAAAAAAGGGTGCTTCATTTTCTCTAAACTGACAGATGCAAGAAATAGCAAAATTTTAAGCACTTCAAGTTTCCTTTTAGAAAAAGCCCAGTGAAGAAACTAGGAAAGTAATTAATTTATTAATTGTTTTAAAAGCGTAACTAAATCCTCAACCAAGATCAAGGTCTCATCATTCTAGTTTTTAACAGACGTTCACTCATCCATGTAATAAAAAGACAATTCTGCTCTGCAGAACCTACTATAAATATTGCACAACAGATAAAAGGTAAAAAGTTTCAAAGCTGACTTAAATATACAAGCCTCACTCTAAATTAATGAGCAGTAAATGGTCCATAAGTATTTTGAAATGTTTTTGGAAAAAAATTTCAAAGCACTTAAGTCACCACTGCAAGCAGGACAGATCAGCAGTGGAGTTCAGTAAGTACCTCCAGTAAGTAAGAAAATGTAACAAACAGTTGAATATGCTTGGTAAAATTTACCATGCAGTACAAGAATATATATACATATGTGTGTGTGTTTTTAAAATATAAACACTGGGAAGAGTATAGTAAGATGTCAGGTGTTTAACCAGAACACATTCTAGGATTTTGGAATATAATACTACTTCCTTCCACCTGCAGTGAGACAGCCTGAGAGCAAAGAATGGCTATTTGATAACAATTAATCTCACTCCAGTGCAGTTATAGCTTCCCCTGTTAACTACCGGTTCTATAAACCACTCAATACTGAGAAAGTAGCATTCCATGGTGGCTGAATGCCTGTTAAATACTGCAGTAAATGCAACACAGTATTTATGTAGACTGTTGGCACCTGTCTCCTCTCATGAGCTGATGCTGCTCTCAGCTGACCAGAAACATCAATAGTTTTAATGACTGAAAGTTTTCAGCCTTCCCCACTAACAGAAATAAGTGATATAGACTTTATTATGTTTGGTAGTAAAAAGGAAGGCAAACATTTTGTACAGAGACCTATGGGACAGACCCTTTTTTTTTTTTTCTTCCTCCTGGAGTAGCTGAAACGTTCCTACTAGATGTGTATTTTATAAACTCATGCAGAATTTTACCTAGGATGCCTAAGCTGCTTTGCCTTGATTCAGTGTCATTCTTTTCCTGATCAGTCCTAAGCATTGCCAGTGACCTGTATTTAACATCTTCACTAATTTGTAGAGATTTATGTCTTAGAAGCCTTGAAATTTTTGCACACTATGAAGTACCATATTGCTGTCTACAAAGTGTACAGACTTCACAGCAACCAGTCACTCAACAGAGACAACTGCTTGCAACCTCTGTAATGTTAAATCCACTTTACTATTTTAGCTCTTAAAAACATGACATTTCAGGAATTTCTTATACTCCCCTTGAGCAAACCCTGAACATACAGTTCTGCCTTTGTTCATTTATCAATTTTCCCCAAGTCTTAGACTAATAAACCAGATGATGCTATCAGTGCAGGAATATAGATGATTTCGGTACTACAGAATGTAGTCACCATCTTTGTGGCCAGACAGTCTTTATTATTCAGAAATTATTTCTTCCCTTCACATTGGGTTACAAAGTTACCAACTGAAGAACAACAATATGCACAACAGTTTGTGATACCAGTTACACCAATTTCTGCAGCCTGCTTCTTGGCAAACAGATACACTGATGCTGCTCACAGAGATCAAAGCAATGCAAAGAAACATACACTGAATCTTTTTTTTGTCTGGTGATTCCTGGGTTCTGATGAACACCAATGCCACAATAGGTCCATCCCTCACAACTAAGTATTGAAGCAAAGCCATGGGTCCCTCTTGCTTTCTTTGTAATCACTTGAATTGCACTCTCGTCAGCACAGTGCCAAATGCTGAATTGTCCTAGCCTCCAGTAGAGAGCAAGTTCTTCCCTTCTCTCAGACATTGTACAAGGAGCAATACCTACTCAGTTTTCTCCTAGGATGGAGCTTAGTGATGTAAGCAGTGAGTGTGGCATAAGTTTCACTATGCTAATTTGGGCCAGTTGCCCCAGAAATGTACTGAGATTTCTGTTTGTTCCTTCTGTCAAAGCACTAATAGTTTTATCTATCCTGTCACCCAGGGCTATCCCCAGCATCACAAGAAAGCAGGCGTTCTGAAGTGGTGAGATTCTGTGATGAACCAAGATTTGGAACTGAATTCATCTTTAGTGCTTTGGCAGTGGCAAAATTTTTAAGTCCTGCTTACACATGTATTTGCAGTATGTTACACAATACAAACCCCAGTGTTGCCAGATTAGGAACAGAACTAGAAACTCTAGTCCTGTTCTATTTTGGGTGTAGAAACAGATTAATTATATACTGCATAGCAACTGATCTTTTAAACTACGGTGGAAAGCTGCAGTAGCACTGTATTTTCAGATTAATACTACTTGTCTTACTCAGAAGTATCTCCTTGGCATACATGAGTGTCATGTTTTGCTGCTACTCGTGAACTACTTAGTTTGCTTTAAAAATGTTAAGGCACAGGAAAGTGTTTTCTGAACTAAAGATGCAAAAAATGGAAGACAGAACCATAGTTCAGGTGTCACAGGGGTCAGTGAAAAGAAACAAAACAAGATGCTCTCTGGCATTTCTAAGATGAAGTATTCATTAACCTATATGTTATAATAAAACAGCAGTGAAAAATTTAAGTAAGCATTCTTTTCATGTTTCTGACCCTTTCAGATAATTTTTTATTTTATTATCTTTCTTCTGAGGAAGAACAAACAGCATGTTAGTTCTCAAACTTTGTCATAAAGATGTTAGTGCTTAACACCAGTTCATGACAAGGAAGAAGACAAAGTAACTGAGCTCAATTTCTAACACAGAACTTGCGTAAAACACTGCAAAGTCAGCACCTTTCCCACTGTTCGGATGGAGAAGCACTGGACCAGACTACTTCAAAGTTTTGATGGGCATCAGAAGTAGAAAGCTTCTGTCAGCTGTAGGTCTAACTGATCCTGCCCTGGGCACAGGCTTGGACTGGAGCGCTTCTAAAGCATAACTAGAGAAAAAGGGGATAGAGGAGCCAATCCCGCTATCAGAGTGTCCTTCTAGAGCTGTGTCCCATGGCACTACTTTTTAACCAAGTGTTCTATGACAGTCCGCTAAGATATTGTAATTCCTTCCAGAAGTATGCTGTTAATAAAAACATCATCATTCTTCATAGCAGTAACCATTCTCTCTCCCAAAGCAAAGATCTGCACAAGAGATTTACCTAAATCTGTAAGGACTGAAATGTCACTGCTCTGACAGTGCTCTGCACAGAATATAGGCTGCATATGTATCACATCCATTAGAACTGTCATACAGAGAAACACCCAAGTCTGGTCAAAGGATGATATTGCAGCCTGAAGTTCAAAAAGGAAAAGGATGTTAGAAACTCTAGATGCCCATTAGATAAAGAACCATTCAGCTGCATTAATAATGATCATTACACAAAACAGCAGCTAACAAACAGTACAGTGGTGACACTAGCAGGTACATGCAAATAACACAACTTTCACCTGAACTGAATCAATTTCCTTACATCCTGAAGTTTCAAGAATTAACTAATAAAACTGGTGTGTTTGTCTTTAAAGGCTGTTTATCCCCAAGATTAACATTATGCTCCTAAGAGAACATGCAAAGGAATTAGAAGCAAATTATCAAAAACGTATGTTCAGATGAAATAATTATAATGCTTTTCAACTGAAAGCATGCTAACTCTGAGTTACAAAGGCATATCCTGTAAATATCTAGGATTCCCTTTCAATAGCTTTGCTATAAACATGTAATGCAAGATAAAAAAACCCAAGTGTCAACATCAGGACATTTAAAGTAGATATGGTTGAGGAGTAAGGAGGAGACAAGTAGCTGCTAATAAAACTCAACAACCTCACAGATACACTGAATGTTCCCAGTATAGGCACTATTTTTTAAAAAAAGACTGAAATTTGCTATGCTGTGTATATCTACCACTTTTGTAAACAGCCAGTAAAGAATTAATTTTTCATTTACATGTATCTGATATGTATATGATATATAAATATATATATACACACATACATAGCATCAATTTTTAGGAGACTTTCCTAAATGTAAACAATTCATACCACATAGTCTCTTCATAGCAAATGCACATGCATACAAGAAATAACTTCAGGAATAGGGGGAAAAAACCCAACAATACTAAGTCAGTTATAAAAGTTCCCTTCACTACAGCTTCCAGGGCTAATAATAAGATAGAACACAAAAGCAGTTTCCAGCTGATTTCCATTTATCCCCAATCTCTAATTACAGTATTTAGCAGCAACTTTTTTCACTGAATGAATACTGTCCTAGACAGAGAGCAAAAACTGCAGCAGCTGTGATAACAAACAATGAATGAGAGTGTATTTAATATGTGAAGTTGTACCATGCTCTCTGAATGCTTTACTTACTAATAGTATAACCTCAAATTTTGCTTACAATATTTCTGGATTCTTCTTTATTTTTATGTTGTGCTTGTGCATTTGACATCTTTCTATCTAGTCCTATTGCTTTTTTTCTATCAGTTTTCCATAAGGCAGTAAAGAAAAAAGGAAGAACTAAAATTTAAAAGCAAAACCAAAAAGGAGATTTTCTACAACTGAGCTATTTGATGGCATTCATAGTATCTATCTTCCCATGACTTTCACCCCCCCTTTTAAGAAATCAAATATTACACATGAAGTCACACAACTATTCCTGAATTCCTCTGCCACTGCAGGATGTGGAAGTACTAAGTAACACTGGCAAAATTTTTAAAGCCAGTAATTTTCTTTATTGGTTAAATATAAATTAGGGGAAAAGGGAATATGACACACAATGCAAACACTGCTGTGCTTTGTATCCTAATCACAGAACAATGTAAATTTTCATGTCTTCCATGACATATTTTCACTGTTAGGACTGACTGTCTGTGCATGATATTCTAGCATTAAAGCCAAGTTCATCACTCAACTCCAACTTGCTTATTTGTTAAAGAAAAATACATAAATTTCACTACTATTTTGTACTTGACTCTCCTCAAAACAACTCTTTGCTTTTTGCACTTTCATTATCCCTTTGTCTTTCTCCCTTATTTCACCAGATTACTGCTGCTTCCCTTCAGCCTTGTTCCAGCTATCAAATTTTCAGCCTTTTATTTTTCTCACGTGTAGCTTGCATCCATGTGCTACCACCAAAACAAAAAAATACTTTCAAAAAGAGTCTAAGTATTTGTTCTTAAAGAACAGAATGCACCTTAAGAGGATTTCAGCTCCAATGTTTATGTTGTGGTTTTCACACACAATGCTCCTCGGAAGATTTCATTAGATCATCTGCTGGCATACACAGCTACCCCAAAGGAAGATAAATGGTAATAAAAAAAGTCAAGAAGATAATCTGGCATTATGATTTTATTGAAAATTGTGATAAGGGCCAAAGTAAGTTTAAAAACTCAAAGTGTTCTTATCTACATAATTTTTAGTTTTAAATTTTCAGAGTTTTTGTGGGGTTTTGATTATTAAGAGGTTAAGTGTTAGGGCTTCACACACACAGAGCACTTTCACTCCCTCCACCACCATCTCTAGTAAGTCAAAAAAAGGAGCACAACTCCTCCACCTGAGAAGAACAAGAGGAAAAACGTGTTTTTCTACTTGTGGGTTATCATTTACACCTGTAGAGTATATGTGTCATTGCAGCCCAGGATTTCTTCTTGGACTACCTAAATTTTAATAGGAAAACTCCAGAAATATTCAAATTTTGAAAATACATCTGTATTACAATTTCTGCTGCAATCATTCTCCCACATGAAACACATCTCAACCTTAGTGGAATGAATGGTCCCTTTCTGAAGGTGTTTTAGGCCCACAAGTTCAGAGGCTTTGGTTCTCTTCAGGTTCATGAAACCTACGAAACTTGCTCAAGTTCCTCATGCCACTGGTCCACCTTAGTGGAAAGGGGCAAGTCAGACCACAGGTTTATCCCTAACAGTAAGTTAATATCTTATCAAAAGAATGTTAGAGGAAGCTGTGTACAACGACTTCGTTGGCACAAGTCCAGATAACAAAGCCCACCTAAAAAGAGTGATTAATTTATAAAGCGATGTTGGTTATTTCCCGCATGAGCAAGCAAGTCTTCAGGATAAGGCATGTTAAAACATGCACACCCACTGAAATGCTTTTTTAAGATAAAAAATATGTTGTATATAATGAAGGTCCAAGCAGGCTGCTGAACAGAATTTGTATGAGACAGGTGCATTAAATCTCACCTTAGCTTCAAAAATATGTTATATATGCCTGCACTAAAGAGGCAGTACTACCAAAGATGCACAAAGGCAAAGTAGCAAAGCACCATCTTTTTTTTTTTTTTTTTTTTTTTTTTTTTTTCTTTTCTTCACCCTGCCCCTCCTTCCAAACTCCTCAGCAAGGCACAAATACCTAGCAGTTAGTTAATTCCTTTAAAGAGAAAAATAAAAATAACGCCTAGAAATTTCACTTAGATCCTAGCCTTGTAAGCAAGAGAAGATGTGACCGCAGGATTAATTCTTATGTTTTTACATACCTATTCCATGGCCTTCATAGAGCTGTCTTTCACGTTCTATGGTCTGCTTGATGACAGCTTCCCGTGAACCATGCTGTCTTCCTTGTCTACCTTTAATACTGTTTTGTAATTCAATCTGCTCCAGTTCAGCATTGAATCGACACATATAACTGAAAGAAATAAGGTGTATTTATGCTAGATGCAATCATGCAAAACTTTTGCAAAACAGAATTACTTTGACAATCCAAGAAGTTATTTTAGTAATTGTATTTATTTTCTAAATTAGTCAGAGATGTTTCGTAGATTTGAACTATTACTTTAATCTTCAAAGTGGAAGCTCCATTTAGAACTTCCTTTGAATCACCTGCAGCTTAGAGAAGGACTATTTCTTTTTAATTTGCTTTTTTTTTTTTAAAACTATGTTTGCATAAAAAAAAACAAAACAAAGAAACCAAACACATTATTATAATTTACCTGCTCTGGAAGCCCAGTGTTAAATTTAAGTATTCCTAACTTAATTGCTGAATTTCACCACCTCAATAATAATTTTTAAAGTAAAGTTCACCTCTCAAACACCTAACTCAAATCCAAAAAGTAAGCTTTTATTGCCTTCGTGGTATCACTAGTGTGGATTAGCAGTTCATGAACAGTGTAGGAACTATGTCAGAGGTTCTGAAAGGAAATGGATATAGTACACCTGTGTAAGAATACATATATATTACTTCGCTAGGAGGTGAAGAATAATGACAAGCTAGAGGTACGTACATCCAGAAGCACCAAAATAACCAAGTTCCTTCTCAGCAGATTCAATTTTGATATTTCCTGCCCTAAAAATTGACCCACCTGAGTACTGTTTAATCTCAGCAAAGAAAATTAAAGAATAAAAGAGTAAGTAGAATGAAATCTGCACATTTAAGTGTCACTGACTGGCAAATTTGTGCAATTACTACTGTCCAAATCATTTACAGTCCACCACATACTATAAAAGCAGAGATATACTGAAACAGTAAAAAAACCAACACGACTTCAGTAATTCTAGTGTGAATATCTATATTTTTCAATACATAATTAACCTCAGTTGCAACCAAATCAACTATTTGATATTATTAATAGTAATGTATAAAAAGTCCTTCTGAGTCATCATCACTTTACAGAACTTATTTAAGATTATTTTAAAAGACAAATCAAGGTTTTTAATCCTGTTTTTAACAGCAGTCTTACTTTTCAATTAGTTCACCAGCTTCCTTCTTTGTGTACTCAATTTTATTGGGGTCAAGATGACTTTGAAACCATTGCAATTTTTCTCCTACAAGAACAAACAACATTAAAGATTACATCATCATTGTACAGATCAAAGTTCATCAGTTTTTGAAATAACCCCCCATATTTCAAGATTTTGAATGGCATCATAGACTCACTGATATTGTGAGTACTAGGTGTGAAAGTAGCTGTAATAGCAACATTCTCACATAATTTCACATGTATTTTATGTCTTCCTTATGGCAAAAAGATGCTACACTTTGCTTTACAGGAAATTAGTGTTTAAAATATCACTGGATCAATTGCTCAAGACGGAAACTTAGGAAGGTCCCAATGGGAAAAAAAAACCCAACATAATGGCTGAACAAGAGTTCCGATCATCACAATTTTAAAACACATTAAATTGAAAAGGAGCAGTGTCAATCATATGAGAGAGAAAAATATTCAAGGTTGTGACTCAAAATTTTGAATTTACTTGCTAGCACTATGTGGTCTGTTGACCTATATATATGTCATCCTCTTTTACAAGCGATTGGAAAAAAAGCATGGAAACAAGTACAATAAATACACATGCAGATGTACAAAACAGACATTTGGTCTATATTGCCCTGTTGTCATATACTGACTAAAGATTAGGCTATGCTCAGCCCCAAGTTCAACTCTGTATATAGTACCTGAGTGAACATGTCAGGTATTTTAGCATTTCAACAAAGTCTATTTTGAGACTACGGAGTCAGATCATAGAGAAAGAAACTTTAATTGGATTATCTATAAAGTTGGTAAAACTAAAAATCTATGCTAAAAAGTTGAGTACTGTATTCGCTATTAGAAGTTTCTACTCACCGATGATACTCAAACGCAAAGCTTTGTCAGTCTTCAACCTAGGAGAGAAAAACCAGATACGTTAGTCAGGAATGAGTACCACACAAATAATTACCGCCATTTTCTTTCTCAAAAAAAAAAAAACCTATTTTGGAGTCACAATGGAAGTCAAGGTAAAATTTCAAATACAAATATTTGCCAAATTCAGAACAGTGTAAAACTGCTTCATCTAAAAAGTCTACTTTTTGATAAAACTACTACCTGAAATTTGTCCAGTTTACCTATTAAGTTAAACAGTTTCTCGGAATAAATTAAATTGAAAAACCAGAATGAAAATAGGACACTTTCCTTAGAGCACAGCAAAAGGAATTTCATGGAAGACCTGCACTGTAATTTCATTATTTCTATATTGTGCTTGTATGTTTAATGAGCTTGGAGATCGAGAACAAAAGATATCACCGTACTGCACACTTGCAAATCCAGCATACAGTCTGAAAAATACCATTCTAGTATCTAGTGAACTTGTAATAATTAAAGTTTTTTATTAGCAATCAGTAAAAGTTAACATGTTAAGAAACAAAAATTAACAACTTCATAAAAAAGCTTATTAAAAAAAATCCGTCCCAAAGTATTTTTCACTACACCTCAATCTCTGGCAGGATACCTGAAGTCTTCTGTACCCTATGGGATGTGCGTACACAATTCAGTTTGGGATTAATTCCCATCCTATTGAGCAGTTCTCAGAGAATACAAATTTTCTAACAGGTAATACAGTGCCTCATGCATTTTCGTCCTGAAGCTGTCAGATTCAGTCTGCAACAATGAATGTTGCTGAATGTCACTTTATTTCCAGAAAGGAAAATAATACATCCTTGGGATAAGTATGAAATTTGTCACTGGAAAAAAATATCTTCGCCGTGCATGTTCAGTGTATATATCCAAGGACCTCTGATAAAATTGACTTTTTTTCTATTATTTAATAAGAAAATTGATAAAGAAAATCATAGAGGATATCACTGACAAAGAACAAATAATGCCAAAATTCAACAGAGTTCAAAGCTAATGTGCTCCTTTATTAAATTACTTGTATCCATAGAATTTAATGAGCATTTTAGAGTTAGCTGAAGTAACTCGGAGCACAGAAGTCTGTCACCTGTCACAAAAATTCGGATCAAAAGAGAAAGCCCTACTTTCCAGAGACAAACATACCTGTTGTGTCTCTTGGCCACAAACCTACATTATTAAAGATTAGCTTTTTCAAGAAGTATTTCAGCCTCTGAAGACCGTCTAAAAGCCACATAAAAGCAAATGCACAGCACGTGTGAGCTGCTAAGAATGCCACTAAAGCATTCAAGAAAAGCCTTTTTACTTTTATATATACCCCAGCATCTGGGATAAGCATTTTTAATGCAGAAGTCTACAGAGGTCAAGCATGGGGTTTGAGTTTTATCATACCCACCAAAAAAAAAAAAACCAAACCCAAGCTGGTTGGTTAATTACAGGATTTTAGTGTTTAAACAAAAAAATGACTCTCATTCCTGTGGGTTAAACGACAGATCTGGATGAGACTATGTAAAATAGAAAGGAAAAATGAGCTAGATTAGAAGTCAGCTTTAAAACTCGGCTGTAAATGTCTTCAGTAAAAATTGTGGCAGGTAGCCTACAGAGAGCTTACAGCAGGGAGTTTTGAAGGGCAATAGCAACCCAGAAAAGGACACATATTCCACACACAGTGGAACTCCACACCTGCAGTCCCTGCTGTGAACCTTGCATGGCAGCAAAGCCAGAGGAGCACATCTGCAAAGCATTGCCATGGAGAAAATTATGGTGCCATCTAGAAAAGCCGCCTGCTTAGAATCATAAATTAGATCATGTATCTCTGCTTTAGAACACTATAAAACCACCATTTGCATGTATAAGGGTCACTGGATCATTTATTTATTTAGGCAATGAAGTATATAACCAGGATTTTCTTCTGGAAGAAAAACTTTCAGTCTCTAGGTGTATGCAACATATTTCAGGAGAAATAACGAATGACAAGATCAGATGTTGTCTTATTGTAGTTTTCATAAAACCTCACCTCAATGACTGCTAGAAGACAGCAGAGAGGCTACTCAAATAAGGCAAGTCAAAGGAAATTCCCCTCATCTCCTTCCACACGAGTAACATCTTTTGCTCAATGGAAAGAGAGGATGAGGACAGGGATACAAACTTGCTGCAGGGTGTTGCTTCTTAATGATTTTCTCTCCCACCTTCCTTCCAAAAATCATCTACTTAGGCACTGATTATTGATAGGGATGATTAGTGGGTTTTTTGATGCTTTCTAGGTACTTAAAAGATTAAAGCCTTCATGCTCCATCAGCACCTCTTTATCTCGGATACCGTGTTCAACTGTTCCACTCCATATACTAACAATGAATAAATATTTGCCAAATCAGTTTACCAATTCAGTATTGTTCCATATAATCTCCACACATACAAATACCATCTATGGCTCTGAGAACTAAGGCTCTTTCACAAAGAAAAAAAAAATCATGGTTGACAGGACCTATTTCCTTGTTTCAGGTTGCTAAATACCTTCCATATTTTGTCCTATACACGGCTGGTTTTGTTAGCTTACGCACCAATTGGTGGCTTTGTTAAACATTTTAGGATACTTCCGTAAGAAAATCCCCCTATAAGAATTAAAAATTCTGGGGTTTTGCAGTTCATTTTTTTATTTCTGTAAGCAAAATAAATAATTTTAAGAGCCAACATTTTTTCAGTTCCACATAAAGAATCGGCAGGAGCGCATCTCAAAGCATCACTGCTGCAAACAGCACAACTAGAAGCACAGTGGCTCAAAGGAGATTAAGAAGGTAGACAACAGGAACGCTAAGGAGAAACAAACAAAGAGCTGCACAAGGAGATATTTTGAGGCTCCTAGGGGGTCGCTTCACGCCAGATCAAGAAATACTGTAAAAACTTCCTAGCTCTCATATCTCAGAGCATGACAGTATTAGACTACTGTATTTGTAATGAAAATGCAGAAGTTCCTAAAAAATTTACAATATATGCACAACAGGAGGGGATTATTTTGACTCAGGAGGGAAAAAAATGGAAAAAAAAAAACCCAGTGCTGGATGAGCTTTAGCTACCAAAGCCAAATAGAGATTTCAGCAGTTGCAAACAAAACATGATTGGTGTTGGTACATCACTACTAAGAGAAGTTCCAGGAATATCCCATTATCGTCTGGTTTCCCAAAGAGTAGAAAAAGCAGTGTTCTACTGGTGCCAGTGAACCAGCTATGGCTGTCTTATAAAAGCATCTTTGTAATTATTTAACAGAGCAAACAAGTCGCCTACAGGAATAAGGCTTCACATGCAGATAAGAAAGAATAAATCGTAGTAAAACACTGGAATTTGTTGCCGCTCGTTAGACCTTGAGAACTGAGAAGAGGGATGCAGGCAAGAAAAAGGTGCGATTCAAGTGAACAAGATGACTTAAAATTGTAGTCAATTTTCTAAAATCAACTGGTCTGTCTCCTCTTGTTATGGTTAAGATTGGTCCTTTGTAGTGCAGCCACAGTTTCTGGACATTAAGCTTATTATTTCATATTTCATAGAGAATGCTTGCAATGAAGACTATCTGGACAACAGAGGCTGTAAAAGATTCCTGCAACTTAGAGCAGAATTTCTCCCTTCTTTTTCCCAGTGCCGCATTAAGTATTGGAATTCTTTATGGGTAGTGTCTTCCCTTTTTTATCTTGTTTGGGCAAAAGATACTTGAATATGCATCTCATAACTAAACGCAATTTCCTTTCCTGTTTAGCATAAACAGGAAAGTTCACAGTAGTTATTTCTCTTCCTCCATCATATAGAAAAGTTGAACAGTAAATAGAAGCCTGAACTGTCTCTAGTCGTGAATCCTGTCTCCAGCCAAGTACCAAAGGAAAAAAAAACAAACCCAAAACCAAAAGAAACAAACCACACAAAACCAAAGCAAACATTTACTGATGCTTCTACAAAAAGACTTTCTCACTTTCCAGTAACATTCTATTTAAGGGCTTCCTACACCCAACGTAATACCTTTGTAGTGAATAGTAATCAATAGATAAAATGTATGTACGTTCAAAAAGTATTATTGCACAAATTCGGCCAACCACAATTACAGCATCTTCTGGCAAGTAAATCCACAGATTAACTAAAATAATGCAGAGGAACATATGAACTTCCCAGATTCATTGGACTGTCCCTGATCCCGTTTTTCCATGCTGCAGAAGTGCACTAGCCTGTACAGAGAAATTACCCCTTTTACTCGTACTGTTGAGATCATATTAAGAATACTGCCTCCAGTTTTGGACCCTCCCCACATTTAAGACTACTTATTTCTATACGATAAGCAGCATGGTCAAAAAAGTACCAGATTTGTAGATGGGATTAAGAAAATACTGTAGAGATTATGAGGCCACTTCTCCTCATTACCACCAAAGGATGTATTAACCTCCCAACCAGAGAACCAGGCTGTCACTAAATAAAGTAATTTAGAAAATTGTTTCTGCAAATATTTCAACTTCAGTAAGTACTCTTCCAGTGAAAAAATCTTCAGTAAACTTACTGCAGTTAAGTCACAGATTTAGAAGGAACAATGCCAGAGCGTTTATTCAGTATCATCAGCTGCCACTAAAAGAAGACATCCAATAGACCTGCAAAAGCAATGAGGAAGAACAAAACTGTTGTGGGCTACTTCTTTTTCCTGAGCGTAGGAGTGGAAAGCTCTCCTCTGTCCACAGCATCAGAAATTTATCTTGTCTTTTTTACAGCTCTGCAAAATGAACCCAGCCCCACCATTATGTTAAAAAAAAAGAAAGCTAAGTAATTACACTAAAGAGACTGGTTAGTGGCCAAACTGGCTTTTTTTAAACACATGCTTAACTCCCAATATTTAAAAAAAAAAACCAAACACCACCTTAAGATTTAACAAGCTAATCATTAAGATAATAAAGATCCAAAAGAAACTGGAACCCTTAGCAAGATTTTTAAAGGCACTAGGGAAGAAAAGAAATCAGTGGTATTCATGTCTTTCGAGTTAAATTGCTCTTCAAGCCAAGACAGTACAGAAAATAGAATAAAGACAGTTGGAGGATGTTTTTAATGCAAATTATTTTTAGAACACCACAACAAGAGAGATCTGCAAAGTGCAGATCTGTGAACAATGCTAGCTAATTGTTTAGGACCAAGAACAGCAAGATGTAGAAATCTTATTTATGGGTGGATCATTTTGCTATCACAATAAGCTTTGAATGATCCAGACTGACACTCTACTTTTGGTGGGACAGTTTCCCTATGCAAAATGAAGGGTTACATCTTTTAACATCAGCCTAGAGGCCTCACACATGAGGCAGTAGCTGGCACAGTGTAGTGTTTTGTATTTAGGATGAGAAGAATGTTGATAACTCACTCATGGTTTAGTTACTGCTGAGCAGTGCTTACAGCAGTCAAGGCCTTCTCAGCTTCCCCTGCTCTGCCAAGTGCACAAGAAGCTGGGAAGCAGCAGAGCCAGGACAGCTGACCCCAACTGGCCAAAGTGGTGTTCCATACCATATGGCGTCATGCTCAGTATATAAAATGGGGGGGTGGGCAGTGACCACTGCTCAGGGATGGGCTGGGCATTGGTCAGTGGGTGGTGAGCAGTTGCATTGTGACTCACTTGTTTTCTATTTCAGCCTACAAATTCCACTTTTTTTTCCCCCAATTCTCTCCCCCATCCCACTGCGGAGGGAGGGAGAGTGCGAAAGGCCATGTGGTGGTCAGCTGCCTGCCACGTTAAACCACAACATCTCTATGGAGCATCTCTGCTCTTGAGGGGCCTAAAAAGGATAACTATCAACATCCTAAAGAGAGCCTAAGGGAAAGGATAGCTATCTACATCCTCTAATCTTAAACTGAGTTTCTCTCTTTTAAGCACTTGTGCTCTGTGAAGGCTTCACTGATCCCCACAAGAATTCAGAATAAACCATCTTCTCTTTCATCAGGCTGCTTGAAGCTCACCTTACATTAGCTTGCTTGGCTGCCAATATTTAATCTTTTTTCATAAAATGGCACTTTTCCTTCAGGTAACCTGTGACACGTACCAAAAGGTGGTCTGCTAGTTTCACTTGGAAGGATTCTGCTGCCACGACTAGCCCCTTTTACTACATTTCAGAGGAAAGGAACAGGAAGGCTAACCACACTGCTGTAAAGATCACTGTCTCTTGAACAGGTAAAGAACTCATTTATAAGTAAGTTTGTTTCTTTTATGTAAATTCCTTTTTTAAAAGCAAATAACTTTACAAAGAAAGGCTGAAATAACATGGTAGATTTACATGTGCTAGCAAAAGCATTTGAACTGAACTTAAATACTGCAAAAAAGTTTTCATAGATTAACCTGTCATTGTGCACAGGGGAAGCTACTGGAGCCCAAATGAAGGGCAAGGAGCATTTAGCTGTCTTTAACAGCCAGTGGTAATGGGTGCTAGGAGATAGAAGGAAGACACTGTAGCAATTATTCCACATGTACTGCTAGTCAAGATAAGGTGTTACTTGCAAGACATTAGGAAGTAAATTCCCTAAACATAAACTCATGATTCATCCTTGCGCAACCTGGTTCTGCAGCACTTAACTCCTGTTCAATCCAACAAATCCATTTTAGTATTGCAATTATTGATGCAGTTTAAAAAAAAACAATCAAAAATGAACATGGTTGTACTAGAGCTGTATTCCACAATGTATTAACTGGAGCATCTTCTGAAAAACTACAACCATAGGGGCTAGCGCAGATAAAAGACTGGTATTGTCATGTGCTGAGCTGTGAGGCTTAATCTATGCTGGCAAGCACAGACAGAAATCTACATAGCGAAGACTAGAATGAATGCTCAGACAAGCAAGTCTTGAAATTAATATATTCAGTGACAACTGCTGAAAGAAAGGAAACTTCAAATAAATTAAATAATTTAATTCTTTGTCTGTCATTGGGGGACATAGAACTTTTTTCTTAAACTGAACTTAAGGGTTAAGATCATCTAGATCATCATATGAGAAAAAGACAAGGTAGGTTACAATTGCTTATTACGAGTTCATCTGTCCAGAGAACTAGTTAGAAAGTCAGCAATTATTTCCAGTTTACAGAACCCTGTGTGCTCTAAACAGCCTTTGGCTCCTAAAACAACTTTGATTCCATATTTTGCTCTGTAGACTTCATTTGGCAATGTTAGCAGTGGACTAAACGCCCACACCACAAAGGCAGCTCCAGTAGCCCAAGACACCCTGACACTGCTTTGAATATCCTTAAAGCAGTAAACTTTCCAGCTGTTCAGCAGAAAAAGCACCTGTGTTAGAATTAAGCAGCATTACTTAAATACTATGACTTGCCAAATCTAGCTACCTCAGTAACAAAGCCTAGTCAGTACAAAGCCAGCCTCTTTTCATTCCTTTTCATGGAAAGGATGACCCAATTGCTGAAATATTAATGCACTAAGCAGGGAAATGAATGATGCATTTGGTACTCTCTTACCTGCAGCAAAATAAGATTACCTTATTACAGAGCAAGTTAAATGAAGAACGCTATTCCAACGGGAATTCTCTGCTTTAACTTCTTGCTGTTGCAAGACGAACCAGAAGTAGCACTCTAACAAGAACAGTCAGCGCAGGTGTCTGTATCAGTGTAATTCTACCTACAGAGACAATCACTAAAAGGTTTGATTGGGTGTGCCATGTCATACTGAATAATCAGTACATCACTCCTTCATTTGTGCATGCTTTTCTTTATGGCAAAGTCACAGACGTAAGCACTAAGACTCAAGTATGATTCAGTTATCTTTTGTGATTAAGCTCACTGAGTGGCAGTTATGAGGCAAGATGAGAGTTAAGAGACAAAGTACTCAATTTAGCATTAGAAAAATAATCTACAATAAAAACTTGTTTACAATCAGTAGTCAGAGAGCACAGACAAAACACAAAGCAGCAGGGAAAACTTCTTGCACAGTAGGAAACTGCCCAATCCTCAGCCCATGCTACTTGTAAATTCTTGCGGCAGCTCTGCATGAGGCTACATGACACAGCTATGCTGGTAAAGGGCCCCTTTCTAGTTAGAGCAACCTTACAAATTTTCTGTGAATAAAGTTGTACATCCATCCCCAACCACAAAATTGCAGAGTCTCTGAGGAACATGTCAACTGTACCAGGAGTTCCCAATTTAACACCTTCAGACATATGAAAATTTGGGTTCAGCTCACTTGGTCCATCCATATACTAGTATATTTGACAGAAAATGCTTTAAGTTTGTTTTAGTAACTTTCTGAAGAAATAAACATATCAACCAGCAAGCTGAGACAGAATGGAAACTAAAGGCCAGTCTTCTCCAGCTACCTTTTCCCTCTGTGGAAGAGGAAAGTGAAACTTAAAAGCAGAAAACCAAACTTCCTATAGAATAGCAGGAAATCACCAAAGAAGAGTTACCTATTCGGTTTTATTCAAGTCTCTCTTCTGCAGGAAGGTATCTGGGTTTTCTTTTCTATGAACTCAAAATTTCAGCACAAGAAGCCAGACCCTAAGCAGGATTCTTGGAGTGAAGTCAAACTAAGTGACTAGGCTTCATGTGAAATCACCAACATCATGCCATTCAGATTATAAAGAGGAAAACTCTGCAATAAGAAGAAACCTAACTTGTAAGGACAATACCAAAAATCAAGCAGCAGAACTATATGCTTTGTATAAGCCAATTTCATGAATGTAAACCTGTCAATTCATGCTGCCCAGCAATATTAAGTTATACAGCTCTTTCTTTTACTTTAAGGTTATATCAGCCTAACAGTCCCCTTCAACCACCACCCTCCTCCCCACCAAACTAAATGATGATGCTATCCTTTAGTCTGTACACAGATTTTGCACAGTCAACTTACTTTTCTTTCTTTTCCTGTTTGTGTGCTTCCCTCGCAAGCTGCGCGGCTTTTCTGCTGTAAGGATGGATAACTTTTTTTTCTTGCTTCCCTCCTTGGGTTTTCCGTAACTTTGGCTGAAAAGAAATCAAAGATACTCTACGCTACTGAAGTTAAGTAAAACATTAAAAGTAAGATAGGAGCTCACACCATGGTGAAGACTTAAAGGGTCATGCACCAATATCTCAGAAAGCCCTTAACTTAAAGTAGCAGCTTATCAGTTCTACCAGTTAGATCTTGCCCTCCTCAGTAACAAACAAAATTACTTCAACATGGTACATGTTGTAGCAAAACTACTGGAACACAGAAAATGCTGTAAGAAACCTTACATAGCAACTACTCGCAAAATGCCTATTTTGTAGAACCCAGCAGCCAGGAAACTAAGGTTACCTCTCTGCACCTATGCAGTATGTGTCCCCACTCAAGCTTCTAGATGATTGTTGCACCTGGGTTTCTCACAAAGGCCATATGTCATTTGTACAACATAACAAAATGGATTTTCTTGTCCCTCCACGCAGATCATGGGAACACTTCACATCAGGGAGCAGCCAGAGGCTTTCCTTCTCTAGCCCTTCATGCAGCAGAGAGGGAATACTACTCACCAATTTAAAAAATCCTGTAACGCTAGTTAAAGATATGTTTGTTACTTTTTGGTGAAAAAGTGTTTGAACAAAACCGATAGGCTTTATCAAACAATACGCAATTTAAATTCTCTGAAGCCTTTAACTGTGCAGGCAAAAGAAACACCTGGAAGCAAGATGGCTAAACATGCAAATGCGATGCAGGAAAAAGCAATCAACAGAGGATTTCTACGTCATATTATCTGTGTTAGCACCAGCGCTTAGGACTGCAAAAAAAAAAGGTAAGATAAAGTCAAACTATCCTGAACACCTAGAGAAATCTGAAGAGGCAGCCTGCGCTAGTTTCACACTTGAACCCTGCTCCTCGCTTCCTCTTCCCGCCAATCCGGGGGTGCTCGCTGGTGGGCCCCGGCATAAAACCAGCCCCGCTGCCGGCCGCCCTGCCGGGAAGGCCTAAAACGACGCATTACTCTCCGGGAGCCCTGGGGTAGAGAAGAAAGCCCTGAGCCCCAGGGTCTGTGGGGCTTTTGGTAGGGTAGTGTGTCCCGCTGAGGCACGGGTAGAGCTTTTGGCT
>NW_009259712.1:192084-199153 GCF_000687185.1 Egretta garzetta | reverse complement strand
GCCCCCGAGAAGCGGCGGCGGCGCCAACCGCAGCCTCACCCCCGGGCAGAGGCTGCGGCACCAACACCCCTAACCCGCACCCCTGCCCAGGCCCCATGCCGCACCATGGCGAGTGAACCTCCTTCCGCCGCCGCCGCGCACCAGCCAAAGGGATCCGGGCGGGCGGCGCGGGCAGGGCGGCTGACGTTCCGCGGCACGGCGGTGCCCCTTGCCACCAGCTTCCCTGACTCAAGCAGCTTCGCTTTGTGATGAGTGTGGCTTTTCTTCCCCCTTATCCCCCCCCGAAAACAAAGAGAGCACGAGCACAAAGGTGCGCGTTGGCCTGGGCTGCAGAGCTGCTCCAGAGCCGTCTTAACGCAGGCTTGTGGTGGGAAGTCACCACCCCAGACCATGGGCCTATGGAAAATGATTGGTGACTGTTCAGCTCCGAGCATCGCAGGCTCATGAGAGACACCGCCTGTAGGCCTTGTTACGTCTTGCTTTTCAGGTGCTGATAACTTTTTTCCATCGTGTGTTTTCATTCATTTCTATAATATTAAATGAGAAGCACTTGGAGACCGGCCCTCCTTTGGTTTGGACCGCGTGGCTTCTCACCAGGCTTTAGAAAGGACTTCTGTCCCAAGACATCCCTGTTCTTGCCAACTTTGTCATGTAGGCTGACAGACTTTATCCCTTCCTGTAAACCTCACCTCTCTGGGACGCTGCAGGCTGTGCAGCCAGCTGCCCCCCGTGAGGAGGTCCTGACACCCATCAGCGGGCTGCGTTTGGTCCAGCCCCACTTCTGCAGGCACCCACCTTACACCTGTGAAAGGACAATAAAAATAATTTTCCAGACTGAAGGTTATATTAAGATGGGATGTTTTCTTTTACTGTGCTGACCCACCAATCTCTACCAGTGGTATAAAAGATCTGCTTCTAAATGGCAATCAAAAATTCATGGGCACCTGCCTGTGCCATTATTTTTGCACAATAATGCTTAATACTGAGTTATTAAGTAGTAATTTCATAGAATCATAGAATCTTTTGGGTTGGAAGGGACCCCTAGAGGTCAGCTAGTCCAACCCCCCTGCAGTGAGCAGGGACACCGTGAACTTGATCAGGTTGCTCAGAGCCCCATCCAACCTGGTCTTGAAGGTTTCCAGGGATGGGGCCTCCACTACCTCTCTGGGCAACCTGTTCCAGTGTTTCACGACCCTCATTGTAAAGAATCTCTTCCTTATATCTAGTCTAAACCTACCCTGTTTTAGTTTAAAACCATTACCCCTTGTCCTGTCAGAACCGGCCCTGCTAAAAAGATTGTCCCCACCCTTTCCTTAGGCCTTCTTTAAGTACTGGAAGGCCGCAATCAGGTCTCCCCACAGCCTTCTCTTCTCCAGGCTGAACAAGCCCAACTCTCTCAGCCTGTCCCTCATAGGAGAGGTGCTCCAGCCCTCGGATCATTTCATGACACTTCTTTATTTCACGTTCCCTGTGAATAGCTGTGAATGCAGAAGTGCTGAATAAAAGTCCTTTTTACAATATAGTAATGCCTTGAGTTTATATTTCTTACTGAGATATAACTTCCCACACACATAATTCATAATTTCTCTTAACATCTCTGTGGCACTTGTCAAAGACTCTCAGTGGGCTAGGGTCACTGCTATTATGTTAAAATATATTCACTTTTATAATTGATCTGTGAATTGTTCAGGTTAATGATGTTTTTCTTTGATATTATTACAGATCAGGGAATGTAGTTGACAGCTCTGAGTATTGCTGGGTAATGTGCCACCATTGGAGACCTGCTGTTCTTCAAGCTACCAGAAACAGTCAAACATGTTTGTAATGTGAAAATGTGTAACAGCTCCAGTATTAGAAACGTAAAAAAAACTAAACGGTGAGGTGTCAGCCAAAGCTTTCTTACTACTTATCTGCTTAATTGCTAAAAACCACAGTCATTGTCTCATAGCATTGTGTAATAAATGTAAATATGTAATAATAATGTAATAATATTGTAAAACCTGTTCCTGCACTGGAAGTGTTTTTTTTTAATGTCCTTCTCCATAGACCTTTCCCAGGATGTCACTTCTCTTATGCTTAAAACATTTTCTGATGTTCATCACAAATATATTTGTAACCAATTCATGCCCACATGCATTGTGCGTTCCTGTGCTGGCATTGTCCTTTTATCTTGAATAGTACTTCTTTCACCCCTGTCTGTGAAAAAAAAGTGGAAAAGACTGTAATTTTCCTTTAAAAACTAAGAGTCCAAGTTCTTCTAGCTACTTAAGTGTTTTGGCAGAAAAAAATAGTAGAATAGTAACTCACTGATACAGAAGGTGTCTCACAGGAGCAGGCATGCTTTTTAGTGGAGTATGTTCTGCTTCCAGGAGACAGGGTCCCATACAGACATGACTCCTACTAACATCTTCCCACTTGTAGTTCTATATATCAGTTCTCTTTCACTTGTCTAAAACTGGGGAGGCAGTACTTTGCTATCTATTACTAATGATACCTGAAAATTGTATCTGTTCAAGTTGGGGACCAAATATTTAAAGACATATATTCATTGTAAAGATTGCCCTTCAACAGTATTTGCCCAAATTTTTTACTAAAAGTAAAGCATGATTAGCTCGAGCAAAGTTTTCATTCAGCTTATAATGGAACACTTCTTATTTGTGCACTTGCAATAAAACTTTCATAGATTTACAGAACTGCTACAGAGGGCAGTGATGGTGGCAATTTTTTTTAATCTAATAACTTAGGATTCAGCAGTCATAACAGGAAACTGAATTCTGAATTTTAAATCCTCCATCCAAGTAAATAGATTGAGAGTTATGCTGTCAAATAGCATGGGAATCATAGTAGCAAACTAGAGAATAGCTCCGGTTTAATGCTGTTGAAATCTACATGAGACCAGCAACCTATATTTAACTGGGGGTTGCAGAAAGAAGTCTATTCTGAAAGGGAGTTAATGGCGAAATCAAATATAAGTCAGACAATACAGTAAAATGACAGTGAAAAACATTTTGACTCACGAATTCAAACCAAAGTTGAAAAAAGTAATATTTGGATTCTTTATTCATTTGGATGAACAAAAATGTGGCTATATTTTTGTCTGCTAAGAAAAAACAGTGATGAAGAAACAGCATTGACTGAAGACTTTCCTTTTAGACAGTTTCCAAACTTGCATCACGGCCATGTTGTGACTGCAGCCCTTGCCTTCCTTCAGACTCCCAAATGCAAATACAGGTACGAGCACCTGCTTTCCTGTTGGCCTGGTGTCTGCGCTCGCAGCTGCGACAGCCTCACGCAGATTAATGTCCTTAGCTTGAAGACTTTAGTGTGTCTGGAAATGTCAATAGCTACTCTATGTCTGGCAAAATACCACAGAAAAACTATTGTGGTCTCCATCTAGTTTTCATTTCACAGAGATATGCTGGGTGGGAAGCAGGGGGAAGCGCATAACTGCCTTTCCTTCTGAGCTGGAGGATGTGGTTGGGACACACATTGGAGCTGAAAGGTGCCCACAATGCAGGATTACCGAGACTCATTCTACCAAACCGAAGTTCTTAATTGGGACATTAAGAAAGAAATGCAGGCTCTGTAGATACTTGTACCTAATGGGCAGCTCCAAGGGGCTATTCAGCTGGTCTCTCACCATTGACTATAATGACACCCTTGGGTGATGATGCATCTAATTTGATGACCTACTTACAAACCAAAAACGATTCAATCTAAACATGCACCAATTTTGAGTCCAATCTTGTTCTTTAAATAGTTTTTAATCTGGAAAAAAAAATGCTGCTTATTAATATTTCAGGGGGGGGGCAGGACAGACACACACCACAGGACACAAGAATCCAAATTTGGCATGTTGATATCTGAATCTTAAT
Source organism: Egretta garzetta (assembly GCF_000687185.1). NCBI lineage: Eukaryota > Metazoa > Chordata > Aves > Pelecaniformes > Ardeidae > Egretta > Egretta garzetta. Next base: position 195,278 of record NW_009259712.1, on the reverse strand, counting down.
TTCATTTTTTGCATTCATTTTGCCAATACTATTGCAAATGCATAAATTAAAATAAAGGGATACCTGGCTGTGACTGTCTTTCTTAGTGTCCTGTATCAATGAGGCAAAATAAAATGGGTTTAGTAAGCACAGATTAAATATTCTTACATCCAAACCCAGATTTCATATTAAATCCTAGTTACTATGAAATATCACGTCACAACATGATATAAAGCAGTAACTACATTATGGTACTTAGGAGACAGTAGCCATACAATTCTGAGGAGACCCCATTGTAATGGCAATACCATTTTTTCAGAAATTCTGACATGTAAGAATTAGATCAATGGACATGTAAGACTTAGACCAATTTCTGAATATTCTTGAAAATCTCATTTACAATGTTATAATTGCATTAATTAGAATGGAGGTTAAAATTGTGGTTAGCTTAGTTTTAGTAAAATGCAAATTTCCTGAGTTGAAGGGAATCAACCAAAGGTTAAAGCAATTAACAGCTGGGATTAGAAACAAGAAAAAAAGTAATGAGCAGGGGAAACTACTTCAGTGAGGGAAGAGCGAGCAGTCAGACATAGCTTTGGCAGGATCTGCCTTAGTCTGAAATGCATCTGTAGTAGAGCTTTAGTGGAGAGACACATGTAGAGTTTCTTGATTATATTCCATGCTATCAATAAGGCCAAGCAATACAACAGAAGTAGAAAATTGCAAAGTTATGCTTACAGTTGTGGGTTTTTTTAAGCTAGTCTGTCTTGCATTTGTGATTTTCATATGTGCTATCACCTTAATGAATGGAATGTATAGCCACATGATGGTAGACATAATCAAAAGCACACCACTAGCTTTAAATTGTGTTTGGTCTTATATTGTTTCACTTAATATAAATTTCTTGCAAAGTTCCTACTGAATGATACGCTATTAGGAATGCCAGTTTCTTTCTATATATGCAGAGTTTGGATCTGCTCACAGCAGTGAGGACATGAATGGAACTGGTATGGTGTTGTTCCTGGGATTGTTTAAATATAAATAAACCAGGTATCAGTAAATCAATAAATCAGGTAAAGCTGAGCTCAGTGTTGTCACAGTTCATTCACTGACTGAGCTTCAGCAAATCTGAGGATGCCTTGGCTGGGTTAGAGGTACACCCTGATATTTGCTGTATCCTGATTTCATAAATACAATGCCATTTGCTTTTAATTTAGCCAGGTTTGTGCTTTGAAATCAAATTCCTATCAATTCCATGACATTTTTTAAGTTTACAGTTTACAGATTGTGAACATCTTTATCTGTGTAGCTGAGGTAGCATTTCTAGAAATTTGATTTCAATGACTCAACAGAGCTTTAAATGAAGGCAAGAGAGCCTTGTTTTGAAACTTGTGGTTTTAATGTAGATTATAGCAGATTTTCCAGCATTCATCTGAAATTTTGTTTGAATAGCTCATATTCAGCAAATTTGGTTTTACTTCTGTCATTGATTCTGGTGTATTATTATTTATACACTTTACTCTTTCCTTCCTGGTCTACAACTATTTCTAAACTATACCACACAGGAAACTACCAAGAGCACATAAGTGCTCCTTTGATTATGTTTCATGCTACTTATTCTGCATTTCCTGATTTTTCTAAATGCTGGGGGGTTTTTGTTTGTTTTGTTTTTAATCTCTCCTTTCTAATTAACTCAAGCTCTTCCTAATGGATTCCTGTTCCTAATCAGAGCAACAGCAGACCACCTATTCCTTTTGACAGATCCTCCTAGGCGAATGCAATTACCTGGCATGGTCAACCGTGTTATCAATCCCTTTAACCTTCTAAAATTAGTGCTCTTGCCACTATAACCACTATAATTGTTTAGATTTTTAGGAGGCTCTCTGGTGTACTGTGTGCTTACAGATATTCTAAAATTCTAAATAGGACTTAAGGTATTAAAAATACTAAAAATTATGTGGTAAAAATCATTATACATGCAAATAACCTACAGTGTCTTGTAAAATCACCCTCTTCTATCCTGTCTGTTTCCTCTTTTCCTTTCCCATGCCCTGTACTTCCACCACAGTCCAAAAAAATTCACACATGGTAGAATAAAAATGTTTCAAATAAACCAATTCTTCTCCATATTTTGAAAGTCCCTGGCAACACAGCAGCCATGCAGCATATGCTGACGGTTCCCAGTTTCAAGATACTGGACATCAAATTTAAAGTTTAAAACTTTCCTAGAAGAAAGAACCAGAGATGAGACTACAGAGTAGTAGTATAACATGCTGCCACTGTATGTGTATATGGCACCTTCAGCAAAGAAAATAAAATCTCATATATTGGATCCTTTAGATACTCCGTTTTGCAGGATCCCTTCAGGACCAAACTCCAGTCAGGGTGCAGGTGAGTGTGTGAGTATGCACAGATTCAGATTTCTGGAACCCACAGTTTCCTTTGGGCCTTTGGTGTGCCCAGTGGCTTAAAGCTCAGTTAAAATGATCGACAGTTCAGCATGTGGGCAGATACATCTGAGCAACATGCCTGTGGCTTACAGAATGAACCGCTTCTGCCTCTGCTTGAACTTCTGTCCAGCCTATCTGGGCACCCATCTAAAGAATTCTTCCTTATCCCCTTTGAAATGTGCCTATTTGTGAAGTTGCAAACAAAAATTACTTAATTTTATTCTTGTGAGGCTTAAGCTATAATAACTTTTTTCTTCAGTAGTGAATCAAATCTACTGCCCAATAAATTTATCAGACCTGTTCTAAATATATCAGGGTATTTTCACTATAAATACACTAGGAATAGAAACATAAGAAAAAAAATTTGACAATATAGAAGATGGCTACCAAATTAGCCTACAAAATTCATATTTCTGTGGGACACAAAAAAACCTGGAATGATTGAAATCTCAATGTTTTGTGTACCATTAAAGTTTGAGTGACAGTAGTGTATTGGGTTTCTGTGGCAAGGTCTTGGTAGTGGGGGGGATACAGGGGTGGCTTCTGTGAGAAGCTGCTAGAAGTATTCCCTGTGTCCGCTGCTGGCCAAGGCCAAGCCAATCAGTGACGGTGGAAGTGCCTCTCTGATAACATATTTAAGAAGGAAAAAACACCTGCTGCGGCTCAGTAACCGGAGAGAGAAGAGAAATGAGAGGATGCGAGAGAAAACAGCCCTGCAGACACCAAAGTCAGTGAAGAAGGAGGGGGAGGAGGTGCTCCAGGCGC
>NW_009259712.1:163617-191524 GCF_000687185.1 Egretta garzetta | reverse complement strand
CCCACCGCTGGAGCCGTCTGCTCCTGGGGGACTGCACCCCGTGGAAATTATGGACCCACGCTGGAGCAGTTCGTGGAGAACTGTAGCCCATGGGAAGGACTCACGTTGGAGAAGTTCGTGGAGGACTGTCTCCCGTGGGAGGGACCCCACGCTGGAGCAGAGGAAGAGTCCTCTCCCTAGGAAGAAGAAGCGGCAGAGACAACATGTGATGAACTGACCTCAACCCCCATTCCCATCCCCCTGTGTCGCTGGGGGGAGTAGGTAGAGGAACTGGGAGTGAAGTTGAGCCCAGAAAGAAGGGAGGGGTGGGGGGAAGGTTTTTAAGATCTAGTAGTTTTTCTCCTCTCCTTCTCTGATTTTGATTGATAATAAATCAATTATTTCTTTCAAGTTGAGTCTGTTTTGCCCATGATGGTAACTGATAAAATGATCTCTCCCTGTCCTTATCTTGACCCATGAGCCTTTTGATTTACTTTTTCTCTCCTCTGTCTGTTTAGAGGGGAGTGATAGAGCGGCTTTGGTGGGCCCCTGGTGTCCAGCCAGGGTTAAACCACAACACAGTAGATAATTTCTTAGTCCTGTCTGTTGTCTGGTTTGCGTGGACTCTTTCCTTCTTGTCCTTTTCAATCTCCTTCACTTCAGGTGCTGTAACTGCAGCGTTCAGGCTATTATATGAACATATTGTATAATATTTTAGATGAGGTGACTCTGGAAATTCAATTTTGTCTGAAATTCATGGAAACAAGTGTAATCCACCAGCTCCTCTAACCCACTTAATGGGATGTCAGGTGATTGTGAAGCTATAAATCATTTCTGATTTTGTTGTTCATACTGAGGTTTTTTCCTCTTTTTTTTAAACTTGGAATAGATTTTTGTATGGCTGCAGTCAAAGGACATCACAGTATTATCCACAGCTAAAACATACATATATAAAACCCTCTGATATTTTCAGTTTAAAACCCTGTAATCCCCAGAACTTCTGTAGCATTATACCATGTTAGAGTTAGCGAGCAACTCTCCTACAATGTTTATTTTTCATTAGATAATCCACATACTTTTGAATTTCAAACTGGGTCTGCAAGATGGGGTCTGGGGATAGTCTAGATAAACATGTTCAGGCTCATTGCTATATACCTATGTCACAAACTACGTCCTTTCAAATTTTGTTTGACTGATTCAGCTGATTGCCTTGCTTTCCTTATTGGACATAACTTCTCTTTGTAAACCTCCCACCACCCTCATAATTCTTCTGGTTATCTCTGCTGTTCCTTTAATGTTTTCCATTTTTTTCCATGGTTTCATTAGTGTCTGTTTAAAGGAATTAACCTTTTAAAAGAAGAGGAAGATAATGATGAGCTTGGATTGGTTTCAGCTTTTGGAGTGTGTAATTTCTAGAGGTTGGATCATTTCATCCTCTGCAAAGTGTAAAAAAAAAGTCTCTAAAATCACCTGGACTGAGAAGTACCATGACCCATATCCAACAGTGTGTTTATTCCTTAAAAAAAATCTTACCCTACTTAAAGGTAATACTTGTTTTGACAAAGGATCTTCGATCAATAAAATGGGTAATTAGTTTTATAGGTCCTTATTAATTCTATAAATCTAGAAAAAGTAATTAAAATGTGACATGATTCCTCAAACATAATTTTGTTGGACTCATTTTTGTGCATGTTTGGCATCAGGAACATGCAATGTGCATAACAAGGTATAGAAAAAAATATATATGGGGTTTCCAATGGATAGAATGTCATTTGCTGAACTACACAAGATACATTTAGAGATGGGGGTATTAGAGGAGGCAAGTTATGTTTCATTTAAGATTATAGCAACTGGATTGGTCATCAAGAAAAATTTGCTGATTTTACCCTGGATGAATAGATACATAGATAAATCAGTCTGCAAATTAAATGCACTGCTCCACCTGTTGTAAGAAACACTGGGATCACAGGCTTAACAGCTACTGTGATCGAAATAATTACTGAACGCAATTAGTGTACGAGCGACCATTGTGCAACAGAGTGACTGCTGTGTAATGCACTTCCGTCGCATGGAACTAAAATTGCCTAAAGGCAAAGATCTTCGGTGAGCTCTGCATAGGTTAAGGGCACTCAGTGAAGGTAATGAAATTGTTGAAAACTCTGCCTCCGTATTCAGAGCTGTTCCAACATAGCCCTGCAGCAGTATAACTGCACCCATCAGCCAAAGGCAATTTTCCTGCTAGCTGTGTCCTGACACTTACAGCAAAACTGATGATCTGTGCTGTGGCTACCCTGCTCTTTGTATGTTAAGAATGCCTTTGAAGAAGAGAACTCACTGGAGTAAAGCTTGTTGTGTAGCTGCTGGTATTTAAAACAGGCTAAAAAGAAATTGTCATGAGAGTATAAACATTATCACAACATTACAAGACAGCTGTACTAACTGATATGCCTGATAGACTCTGGCTGTCATCCATGGTGGTGTTATTTACCGTTAGTTCCCTTCCCTGCAAAATTCTGAATTTCAAACCAAAACATAAACTTTCTGGGTTAAGAAGTAGAAAAAATACTTCTTTCCCAAATAAAAGAAATTCTTTGTAAAAATTACTTTGAAATAATTTTAAGTACTTTCTGTAGAAGGTCTTTACATTAAATAACATTAAATTCTAGAAAATCAGGCTCTGGTGCTTATGACTCAAGTCAGGACTCCTGAGTCCCCTCACTCAGTGCTGCGGAGATGGTTAAAGACTCAGAAGCTATTTTGTAGGGACTCTGGAAAAACCACATCCCGTGCCCCAGACTCTCCTGTTACAGCAGTCTTGCCTCCAGCAATCATTTCCTGCCATGCTAAGGAAAAGGTTGCATATTGTATGTTTTCTGGCTAAATGGCCCTCAAGCTTACAGTCTCAGGGAAAAACCTTTACATCAGTATCGACTTCTGCATTATCATTGTAATCTGCATGACTAAGCCAGGAACCTGGAGGTTCTTGGTTTGACACTGGTGACAAAAAGGCAAAGCAGAAAGTGTCTGTTTCTAAAAGCTCTCCAGCCAGACCCTCAGCTTTTATAAACTAGCACTGTTATGAAGCTGGAATATGATTTAACATTACATTTCTTTCTTTAAGGACAACAGTCACTGAAGCCAGTATTTCAAGCAACAGCTCCTGAGGATTCAGGTCTTTATGACTTATCTTGTAATAAGACATGCATAGGAAACATAATTCTACTGCTTTGGTTAAAGCAAAGTGAAAAGCCCCAGTATTTTTACAATTAAGTACCGCTACATAAAACTGAACGGAAATAACCAAGTAATGGCTGCATTTTCTAGTAGTTCAAAATGGCTTGGGATCTAAACAAACTAGAAGATAGGTACTAGTGACAGTATTTCCTGAGAGAAGATAATTACAGTTTCATGTTGCTAGTTCCTTTACATTGTCTTTTGTTCTTGGATGGCAGGAGAGGGAAAGATAATTAAAACCAAGGAGAAGAAACAACTAAAACCACAGTGACATTAACTGAAATAGCACAATAGGCACTTATGTGTCTAGAAATACAAAACCATTTTTGCATGTCATTGTTTCTGGCTGTATATGTGAATGTGTAGAATTAAACAGTGTCTTTTGGGGCTGTGCAAAATATTACTAACAACTGCTGCATCACAGCAGCAAGTATATCAAGGTGAGATACAACTGGAGGTTACAAGCCCTTGTGTCGCACTGTATCTTGAGCCACCATTCAGCAAAGCTATTATACCTTCCCATACAAGCATCCCGCTCCCCTTCATATTTACCTCTGATCCTTTAGGACCTGTTCCCGCATAGCAGCTTCTCAGTGATTGGATCACAGAGTTGTTTAGTATGGCTAGCAGAATGCTGTCCAGTAGCAGCATATGTGGAAACAGAGGGCTACGGAGAACTTAAAGGGTTAAGTTCATCCCATTAGGAAATATGAACACCTCATAAGGTGATAAACTGTAATCTGTTTTAAATATGACCATGTGTCTTCATGAAGCTGAAATGTATCCCACAAGAAAGGATCCACAGGCACCATCCTTTGTTGTTTGTAGGCCTCCGTACATCTGGAAACAATGGGAGACTCTACTGTATCTGGAGGTGCCAGCTGTTTACTCCAGGTTCCACGGGTCTGCTGCCAGCAGGTACAAACAAACCATGGAAAAGCCCTGTGCTCAGTTTGCCATGAGATTTGCAAAGACATAGGCTAGTAATTCCCTGCAAATAAGGTTTGAGCCTTGCAAAGACATTCATGTCCAGAAACTTGTAACTGAAATTTGTTATTTGTTTAGAGTAAACACTTATTTGAAACCACATTGTCTCTATGGTTCCTGATGTATCAAGAACACTGAAAATCACAAAACTCCAAACCATACTTACTTTTGTATCAGCCTTATTGAATAATAAACAAATTGGTAGTATATTTTTCCTGTATCAGGGAGAAATATAACGCTGACTCCCATAAATCTAGATGAACTATTATGCATCAAAATTACCTAAGTTCAAGCTGTAGCACAAGTCTGGCTTGAAACTTTGTCAGCTTTAAAATTCGGCACAGAGTAGTCAACACAATACCCATTTTGGAATGTCCACCATTCAGTGGTTGAGTTGTATAGACACTTAGCTCTCCTGTTGTCCTTCAGAAATCGTGAAGTGCTTCATGACGTTTGGCATAATTTTCTTTGCTTTACTGAGAATTGAACAGACACAGAAGCCTTCGATGAATTATTCACGCAGTCAGTTTATACTATATTTGGAGTAAAATTCAGAGCTCCTGAGAAAGGCAGGCATTTATTGTGAAATCTGCCTTTTGTGGCTGAATGTCTCCCAAACATGAAATTTGTTGTGAAACATATTAATTTTACAACTCTTGGTGGTTTTTCATGAAAACAACCAGATCTAGTTGCTTGACAGTACAAACAGCATTCTGTGTCTCCGTAGGTACCTGAAGTGTACAAGCTACTCAGTTCACATTGATTGTTAAGTAGTGTTGTTAAATGATTCATAATAATGAATTGTGTAAGCAAGTGTGGACCTACACAGATAAAATTGAATTTCACTTTTTTTTTTCCCTGATAGGTAAGGCCAATCACCTTGGCTGCCTCTTCCCTCCTTTGGCTTACAGGCAGCTACTTCTCCTAATGAGCTTCTGGAAACAATCTCATTTGTATAAGCAGAGAAGAAAAACAGATCAATTAGTCAGACTGTAAGTTTGGTACTGTAAAAATGAGAAGAAAAAGCAGTTCATCTCCTTCTGATTTTCTTTTAAATTTATTTTTCTTTAATTTCCCAGAGGAAATTGGAAGGATTTCAAGATGACATGTGCCATACTGCAGTCTCAATTAGTTTATAGTGAAACAGTGCCAGAGCAGGGAGATACAGCTTTACTCCACGGCATCACGTGGAATCTAGGAGCTAAATTAACCTGCCATTCTTGTCTCTAATGATCCTTTAAAAAAAATTTATAACACTGTAGAATTTGAGTGTGTTCCTTTGCTTACTTATACTTTAGTGTTATGTCCTGCTGCATGCATTTAGAATTTAATCCCCTTTCCTTTTCAGCTACAACAAATGACTTAATAAGATAACTGCCTTAAAAAGACAAAATAAGAAAAGGAATATAGATAGTAAGTAAATCATATGTCCCTTCAGATGCTTGGCACCCCACGTTCATGCAGCATCGTGCAGGGCCCAGATGGATTTTCACAAGGCACGCTGCGCAGAGCAGATCCTGTCAATGGAGAGATGCTCTCGCCTTTGGTCATTTGAGCTAATACATCATTTCCTTACAATAAAACAGATCTATTCCTAAAGGATGTCCACATTAGAACTTTTTTCTGCAATTTTAGATACAGGCAAGGCCGTGCAGGCAGCATAGCCACCAGTATGGAGGGGGAGCTGCCTGCAGGCTTGGCTGTTGCAATGAGCTGGCTCGGTTTGTCCTGGGGCCAAGGGGTTTGTGCCACACTAGCCTGCGCCTACTCAGGCCATCAAGGTGGACCACCTTGAATGGAAGAGTGGTCTCCCGGTCAGGATGTGTCTTAACACAGAACCTTTCTTCAGTGTAGGTACATTTATCATGTAGCCCATCAACTGATGTGCCGGTTTGCCATGACTTGCTGCTGGAAAGAATCAGAGCAATAGTTTATTGGCGTTGGGCTGGAGATGCTTCTTAAGTGAAAAGAAGGTGCAGAGAAGAGGTATCTGAATTTATTTTAGTGCTACCAGGAAATTCTGGACAACAGTGGAGAACTATTAATTAACCACAGATTTCATACAGGTGTTCCACTTGATCCTATTTTCATCTTCAGTCAGCTACTCCTAACTTGGCACTTACTAAATATAAATAATCATGCTCATTGTGTTTATCCCATAACTAATCAATACAGAAGACACATGAATGAATGCATGGATTATTAGTTTGTTGTACACTTGTACGCAGAATGAATCCTCGACTTTGTGACTTCATGGTGGGTCCTGGCTTTTGAAGAGCCATAACATCATGGGAAGCGTGCAGGGAAGCCTTCTCTTTGCATTTTGCTGCCACGGTTGTGGTGATCATCAGATTTTGCAACTGTTACAGAAAGAAGTATGTATACACCCAGGGGACTATCTTCTGGAGGATGGTCATGAGGACTTTTTTAGGAAACGTTGGTCACATCTCTCTCTGTAGGTGGGCTGTCAGAAGGAGATGGACATAGACAAGCTTTCTGTATGATGGAGGAATACCGTTTAAAAGCATCAGGCTAACTAGTGCCTGACTTGAAAGAGAAGGGGTTTGCACTATTTTCGGGGGGGGGGGGGGGGGGGGGAAAGTCGGTCAGATTTTGTTTTGTCTGTTAAATAAAATCCTGTTGAGACAACTCATCAGCGTGATCTCAGGAGTTCCTCCTGGTAATAAAATCAGCATAACGGCATTGCAGGCGTTTTTACTCCAAATAGAAAACACAAAATTATCTTCTTAGGGAGTATTTTCCATTATGTTTCATACAATGTCATGCAGGCTTTATAATTGCCTAGTAATTTATTGGATTTGCATCTTTTGCCTTCTTTTTAAATTTTATAATGCAAAAATAGGAATATTTGGGAAAGTTTTGGTTTTACCATTCTTGACAGGTCATGACATTTTCCTCTGCAGACTTTCCATAGAAATACTGTTCCTAAATGTGTTAATTTCTATCAAGAGGGATTTGTTTACTTTATAAAAGTCTAATGTCTTGAAAAGCAGTTCTATACTCGGTGGGCATTCGCTGCTCTCTCTATAAAATTGTTCTTTCGGTTCACCTGACAGTTCAAATAACAACCTGCTTACCATCAGCTAACACCATCCACTATTGCAACAGAAGAATTTAAGAAGTGTTCCCTAAGAACATGTCAAGAGCAGGCACTTTGAAAGAAAAGCTTTAATGAATACTATGAGCAGAATATTACCTTTAGGGATGCAATTTTTATGAACTAACAGATTGTAAGCAACTTCAGATTTTGGCAAGAATTCTTTTCAGAGTTGTTACAGGGGAAGCCTACAACTCCAAAATAAAGGGCTTTTTTTTAAAATGGGTGCTAGGATAACTAGGAAGATGAGAGGGAGTTAGCATTGCCGTCTGCACTGAGTGCTCATGGAGGTGAAGTGAGAGAGCAGGCTGGGCAGCCGGGCTGCAGTTAGTGCCAATGAGTGGAAGGAGGCAGGAGAGCTTCATGGCTTCTTGGCATCACCAAGAAAGAACTGTCACAACAACTTTTTAAAGTAAAAGGTACATTTCAGTGAGGGGAATGGGAAGACAAGCTGAAGCTGTCTCCAAGATGCTTCTCACTGGGTTTGGAAGAAGCGACCTGAAATGTCCATCGTCTAAGAAGAGAAAGTCTTGATATGAAGAAAAATGTTACCTATTGCATTGGGAAACTGTTTTCCCTTTGTTTGTGCTGTTGTTCTTTTGTAATGAAGCAATTTTTTGTAGTAAAATTGAGCTGTCTTTTCTCATACACACTTGATTGCTGTTGTATGAACTTTCACAAATAGGCTGGATCTTTGATAAGGTTTTTTTTTTCCTTTCCGCTATCATTTAGCTTTAAGCTATTTAAGACTTTTAGTGGTAGTGACAGACAGATCTAGAAATTCTTCAAAAATACCCAAGGGATCTATTCATGTTATCCCTATTTGAAAGTCTGGATTACAGTGCCTAATTCTTACTAGAATAGAATTACTGGACATTAAACTTCAGATATTTTTTATTAGCCAGACAATATCTCAACTAATTCAGAACTACCGTCATGTTAAATATGAGAATCTTTTACTAAATTTCTTTTAGCCAGTTGTTGCACTGACATCCAGTTATACTGGTTTCTACAAGACAAAGAAACTGTTAGTGATGTGCCTTTGTGCCCTGTTTTACTCTAGAACTAGAATTATTTTAGTTCTGGTGTGTTAAATTCTAAATCTCTGGCTAAACTAGCAGGTCTTGTTAAGCCAGTCTCATGAGCAGTGCAGCTGTTTGTTTATGGCAGTATCTGCATAATTGTTATCTTGTAAATTGGTTCAGAGAAACTGAACTGGTAAACACATGTGGAAATCACTCATCATCATCATTACAGTTTTTCTTTTGATCATTTGTTGTTAGCTTTCTGGAAGCAGTACATCAGAAAGAATTAGAGATGGTGGGGGAGGAGGTTTACCATGTGTTGACCTAAAACTTCAACCTTAGGGATGAAAATTTGTAAGCATTTCTACATGGATCAGACCAGGGACTGGTGTGGCTCAGAGCCTCGCAAGTGGCAGTCCAAGAATATTTTATTCATTCATACATCTGGTTTTTTAAAACTAGTTTACAGATGAGTCTGTGGCCCCATGATTAAGTTCTTTTATCACTTAGCAGGTATAAAAAGGCGTTCCTGTAAAAGTGCTGGCTATGTTGTCATCAGTCGATACAGTTTTCCAAGACTTTGACCTTTGTAATACCTTTGACAACAAATTTACACATTAATTATGCATTGAGTTAATAATGTCCTTTAACAATCTTCAGTTTCAGTTTACCTGAGAGCCCATTTCTGCAGGTATCATTCATAGTGCTTAATAGGGGTTTCTATTACTTTTTCATTAAAGCTGTCTTTTCGTGAAGTTCACCAACTTATCTTTTTGCTAGTAATGTGTTTATCAGCTGGAGATCATCTGATTCTTTGATGACCTTCTGTTCTGCTCTATTTAAGCACAGGTGATCAGAATGCTATATGCAATTGTAGATGAAAGCATACCATTCATTCACCACTTCTGAAAACTTGCCTTAATTTAGGTGTGTTAATTTAGGATTCTTAGGCCTCCTGTGATAATTATTTAATTAATATTATTTATTTATTCAATATTATCAGTGGTCTATCTGCTGTTTTTTTGATGCAGCAATACTGGCCAATGGGTGCCAGAAAATTCTCCATGAATTCTCTCACCTAGTGATACAAGTCTGCAGACCAATCCTTTTACCTTTTCAGGATATACATTCCAGTTTCCAAACTCATCTTCGAGTACAAATGCTCTGAGTTGGCTTGATTTGCATATCATTCTGCTATAGTCATTTTTAGACAAGCAACCAGCCCTCTGCCTACTGGTGTCATTCAAACTTACCTTCAATACTACCTTATGTCAATGACAAAAACATATTTGTTTACTTCATTTAAGCAAAAGACTAGGGTAAAAAGAAAGGCAGTCAGGAGTGAAACAAAAAAAAACACGCAATCTTGAAGCCTGTTTCATATGGAAGTGTTTCCTAGCTGTCACTTTGAATCTTTACAGTGCATTTCAGCCATAGCAGCCTAGGGACCAACTTGGCTAGCACTAACCCACCTCCAAATATTAATTCTCCCGATTCGCCTCCATGTCTCCTTGGTATACTCGATTCTAGCTGGTATCACTGAAGCTAGAAATCGCATTGTTGATGTGCTTTGCTGCTATAAAAAGAAGCAGAGGAGGTAAGATCTTGTATTAGATCATCTGAGATGGGATCTAAGCTACATATTTATATAAAAGCATTTCCTTTTTAACAAGGAGGCCTTATTGTATTTCAGCTTTTTTGAGCTTTTCAAGAGATAGCACTGCTAGTGCAAGCTGAGCTGGGAATACTTGTCTCTGAACTCACAGAAGGTTCTTCAACGTGTTAATTCTCTGCTCATGTTTTCCTTCTTGCTGAGGAAAACAATTGCATTCTAGCTGCAAAGCAGAACTTCCCTTTTCAGGCAGAAAAATCTACATTGTGAAACACTTGTTTTTCTAACTGATTGCAAATTGTGTATCATAAAATGTATCCACTGTGTAATAGTTCCAGTTGTATATAGCTTTTCTGACCCGCTAGCATGACTACGCACCACACCTTAATCAGCCATGTGTCAACATTAAAAGCAAAGTACATACACTAAAATGTTTTCTGAACATTTCTTCCCCTGGCAGTTGCTAGACAGCCAGCCTCTGCCATCTCCATGCAGACCCTTCAGATAAGTCCATACAATTTAAGCTGCTGCGCAGAAAAACAGACCCATAAACCTCTCTGAGTTAAAAAGAACCTTCTTAAAAGTGGCGGTGCTCCTAACCTGGACAAAGCTCAGTTTTCAGCTGAGATGAATTTGATGTGAATGAGCAGTGAGTTCCATTTAGGCTGCCTGGGCCAGCATTGCTTCCCAGAGAAACGCTTGGGAAACTGCGCTGGGAGGCACCTCCTGCTCCCCAGCACGGGGCAGGGTATGAGCACTACCCTAATGCCTGGTTCCCACTGAATTTGAAAGGTGCCGGTTGCCTCTACATATCCTAAAGCTCTCAAGCTAGGAACTTCGTTTCAGGCATGCATGTATTCTTATTCTGTTGACATTATTTAAACTCCCTTTGCCTCTGAACTGAGATCTTAGGTAGATGTTAACCTGGACTCAAGCACACTTGGTAGTTCATTGACTTAATCTGGTTTGAACTTAATATTTTCAGGGCCTCAAAAGTGATAGAATAGAGAGCCATAGTGTCCTTAAAGTTAATAGGGTAAATCAAGCTACCTTCTATATGAAGGTTGGCAGGACAACAAATGCAAGCGAGAGAGCCTGGATTTTTCAATTCAGTGTTTCAACCTGAATTAAGTGCTCACGACAGGAAAAAGGGAGATGACAGCCGGAGAATAAGCCAAATTTATTTTACAGGAATATATATTAAGCAAAGTGCAAAATTTGGTAATAGTAACTATAGATGGGAAAGTTGGATGACAGGAAAACAAATTGTGTTTAAAGTACTCTCTTTTTTCCCCCCTTTGTGAATAATGCGGGCAGTCTGCCTCATACATGCACTAGGAGTGAAGGGGAATGTGTAGATAAAGATACAGTTTTGTGAGCATGAAAGAATAACCTATGCACCCAGCGCATGCCGTCTGTTGCTGTTACAGTGGAAAAAAAATGTGCTCCTGCCAAGAGCCTCCCTCTTCGCGGCCCTTCTTAGAGGATCCCAGGGCACCCTTTAGATGTGATGGGATTTTCAGACTGCGCTTGCTCATTCATTTCCCACCTGGTCAATGTCTGCATGAGTACAACCTTCTCAACACCTATCATTAAATGAACAAATCTTTAAAGTAGTTTTATTTAAAACACTGCAATATTTCCAGAAGAATGTCAATGTTAACCATGCAAAATTTGCACTGGTATGACAGTATTTTGAAGCTTGTATTTATTGGCAGATGATACTCATTTTTTGAGCAGTGTTTCCCTTGACTTTCTGCTTCACTTTGTAAGGTGCTATTTGGAAAATAGCGCCTCTGGTTTTGGGCTTTCTTAACTTTTAAAAAGTATTAATAAATTAAAAAAAAAACCCTTAAGAGTACATTCATGGGGGAAATAACATTAAAAGCTCTAAACACTATCCTCTTTTTCAGCTGGAGTGTCTGCATTGTAATCTCTGGTTGGGAGGCAGCAGCTGGAGGGAGACAAATTGTGTTCACCAGGAGAGGGCTCCCGCAGTCTTCTGATATTACTGAACTTGGGAGCTGGAAGACCCAAAGGTGTAGCTACAGAAAAATTCACACAAGTGCTCAAATCGGATTATGCTCACCACTGCGCCATAGATACCATGAATGTAAAACTTAATTAAGTCTGATTTTGCTTAAATGGTTTTTCAGAAAAAAGTGAAAAACAAGGATGCTGTTACAACTCAGCTTGATTTTTTTCTCTTTATAAGGCTGTTGTTAAACAGCATTTAAATGATAGTCTAGAAGTCAACTTTGTAAACAGCACCACCACCAATGTGCAGATTAAGACTACCGTGCTTGGCTTTGTCAAGGAAATTCCAGAGACTTATGAAGTCCCTTCATTTTGTGGTGCTTAATATGGTTTAATCACCATTAGGGGGCTAGAAATTCATGTTTCAGATAGGAAACAGCATTTTTTTGCATATTGTTCATAATTTTTTCTGTCCTTCAAATAACCATATGTATCATAAAGGATAAACTTGTATCATGATACAAACACAGGATCAGCCAGGCTGTACCACCTCTTATTTCTTAAAAATAAATGCGGTAAAATCTTTGTATGACTGCTATTGCACAATTAGTGTAAAAGATGCTGTCTTCATTTCTGCTTTAAACAAAAGCAAGCAAGGTTATTTGTCTTTCTAACAATGGTTACATGAACTCTGCTTTTTAGTTCTTGTTTATCATTGTAAATTACAGGTTTACTTCTGCTTACAGTCTGCTGTAAGCATTATCCCATTAAATTCATGCATGGAAAGTAGAAATCAGTTTATTACAGTGCATGCAGTCAGTAGTATAAACAAAGAAAATAAAGTATTATTAATTTATTGTGTGTTCTTTAAAAAAAAAGCTTTTTCTAGCCTGGTTTTTTTTGTTCTTGTTGGTCATAAAATTCTTAGTATAGTCATGTCTTTTATAGATGTTCATAATTAAAGGGAGAGGTTGGAAGTTCTATTTCAGCAAAAACAATGGCCAAACTGTGGAAAAGAAAGCTCTACTTTTCACGTATTTGAACAAGTGTCAACAAAATATGCTGCAGTGTTCTCATAGGTTTTTATGGATAGCTTGATCTATTCAGCTTCTCATTTTGACAGATGTGCTCCTTTTTCCTAGAGCTATTCTCTTTAATAATTTTCATGGTAGTAATTCAACAAAATCTTTTATTAGGATCAGACCTTCTGTGCCATGTAATGGACCAATAAAAATGGAGGGAATCCCTTAATAGCAAAGGGTAGGTTGGTGTTGGAGCTGTATTACAATGTGAAGTTGCTTGGGTCAGAGCACATATCAGAATCTACCTCCAGTGAGTTAAAATAAATTTGTCTTAATAGAAGAAAATAAAGAAAACTGCATATCCAGCTATCTGCATTTTTTTTTGTCATACTATTAGTAAAGCCCTAGAATTCTGGATGTATGCAATTCATCAGCTAGTCATGCACTGATAGATTTCTTCATCCCACTTCATCTCTGGGAAGTGATTCCTCATTGCCTCTCCAAAAAGTGTCACACAGGTGTCTTCCACAACTTTCCGGAAGGTCTCCAGTATTAGACTGTTTAAGATCAAGAGGTAAAACAAGTACCATAGAATTTGTAGTCTCATTCACTGCTTTTTTCAGCCACCTCATCTCTTCTGGGAAAGGAATAGCACTTGAGGGCCGCTGCTGACTGCAGGTGTGATGGAGTGCAAGGGGGAGATTGGTGTTACATGCCCCTGAGAGAGCTCACAGGAACTAACTGTAGTTTGCCTGACATAAATGGCCCTGGAGCAGCTTTTCTGAAGAATGGGCTCCCACAAAACCAGTGAGAGATCAGCTGTGCCCTGAATGAGCTTCAGTCCCTGAACGATCTTAAGAAGCAATCTCAAGTAGAGCATATTGCAATTTGGTTCTGCAGTAGGAATGAAGTTCTGAACTTTGCCCGTCATGATTTGCAGTGAGGATCAGATGAAGCTATGCTATCTGAAATGTGCTCTCGTACCCCAGGATACTAATTGAGAGAATGCATCATTGAGGCTTCAGACAATTACCTTTATGAGATGTGTGCTGGAACTGATGGAGTCTTAAAAAACATGTAATTTTTTCACCTGTACTGGGTCCCAAGTAGCTACATAAAAATGAGTTTAATTTTCCTGCAGTAAGCAGCTTGCACTTTCCCCAGTTGTGCTAACACCACGAAAAAACAAAACCAGCAGACGGTAAAGATTTAGACTGTATTCTGACCTCTTGTGCAGCTCCTTAATCCTTTGGCCAAGAAGCCAAAATCCTCCTGAATGAACCCTAATTTGGTAGAGACCCTTGTAAAGCCAAGGGAATTACTAGGAGTAAAACCAGAGTAAGACTGTCGCCTTGTTCAACATAAGGAAACCTGGATGTAAGGTACAAAGAGGCACTAAGGTTACTTGTAGTAAGGATGGTTTTATTTATCTCCTTGCTTAGCCCTTTTTCTCTACATTAAAAAAAATGCAGACTTAGAGTTAAAATTATAATTAATGGTCTTGTGGTCTGTCATTAAATGTGTTTTGTTTCTCTGTGATTCCTACTGAGTCTGAAGAGATGAGTAACTGTTTGCTTATCACCAAGTTACCCTTCTGAAGAAATTTTGCACCAGAAGTGCCTTTAAAATCCCTTTGTACATTATTTTGTTCACAGGAACAGTAATAAATGTTCCCTGCTCAAAAATGTCCAATTAATGTGGCATTCAAGTGATATAGACACAAGCCTTCTCCTGCTAAGACAAAGTAAACATTTGTTTAACTGAATGTAAGAGCAGGGCCAACCTACTTTAGTCTTGAATGTCAAATCCCTATTCTGATAATTTCCCAGAGAAGTATTTTTAAGCCTTATTATTAAAAGGATCATCTTAATGTGACTACAAAGGCAAAACAAAGCATTCGTATTTATACAAAAGAATTTAATTTGGATTGTGACAGTATTTCCTAATATTAGTAGGTAATGAAGTAATTTCATAACTTTCAAATATTTTGCAATATTTTCTTTTCAAAAGCAAACAAGATTAATAAAAACCTGATTCGGATAGTTATACTGTATTTATAACAACCATGCTAGTTGTACCCTTAATGCACAGCTCAGCTTTTTGAAATACACTGTGACCACATCTTTCTGTCTGCAGTGATATTCTTTCCGGGGAAATCAGGTTTTTGACAAAATTTGTGTCAGAATCAATAAGACTATTTTTACCAAGGAGATGCTGTATTATGCTTCTCTTTTTTTTTTTGTTTGTTTTGTTTTATTATATATAATGAAACAAAATTTAATAAGGAGGCCAGGAGATCATGGTAACCTTTGGAGTAGGGCAGATGTCACCAGTATCTCTGAGCTTGCAGCGATTTAAGAACAGGTGCTCTGTTAAGACTCACTAGCATGTGCACAGCATCATACAATAGTATGATGACACAGATGGACTTAACAGCACAGAATGATGCATCATGAGTGATCACAGGCAAAAATGTCATTATCAAATGATTGGAAAGAAAATGCTTTTGCTTTAAAGAAACATTTTGAGAGTGGTAAAGGTGTGTGTATCCATGCTAATTTATTAGGTTTTACTTCCTAAGATTCAAAAATTTGCAATAGGCTTCCTGGTCACACGTGGGATTAGTGAAGTTCAATGGTACTGTCGCAGGCTCATCGTCCCTGGCAGATATCTGAGAAGGGTCTGGCTCTGACAAGCTCCTTTGTCACTGGCATGATGTAGCTAGCTAGTGTTACTGTGCTTTTATTTCTCTTTCTGTCTTTTGTTTTTCTTCCTGCCAAAAGTCACTTGAACAGCATACAAACAATAACAGCAGCTCACCTACCTTCAGCGGAAAGGCAACTTGCAACCAACTAAATATACGTCCAAGAAAAATATATACTCTTGGATCAAAACCCAGCAATTTCAGGATTCTTCATTACGTACTGTATGTAATATGCCTTAGGAAAAAAGGGGGGTTGGGGCTCAACAGTATATAAAAAGACATGAAATAGTCTAGAATAGACAAGAAGCCTGACCTCCGAGATTATAAACGATATATCATAGTCAAAAAGTGTTCAAAAATTTACCTATTAGTCTTTGTAAAGTTCCTCCATGGGGATCATGATTTTATATTGTTATTTCAGTTATGGGAGGGAGGAGGTAAAGAAGAGACTTGTCCAGGACCAGAGTCCTGTCACTGACCTAAGACAGTTCTCAGGCTTAAAAAATTGGGACTTTCAGACTGTACCAATATATTTTCTAGCTAGGACTTTTTATTGTAAATAGTATAGGCATAATTTGGCTTTCATCAAAATCAAAAGCTAAATAGTTTTTATGAAGGAAATCTTTCAGGAGACTATGATATTTAATACTGTTTATCTTGTATGGTGGACAGATATTGGGACTACTATGAGAAAACGATTGATTTTTTTTTCAAAAGTGCAATGATAGTTGACAGACCCCTTATGGATTACAGAAGGGTTTTTTAATCTGTTAATAATCTTTAGCTAGGGAAGTTTTCCATGCCAACTGTCTTATACTTCTCAAAAGGAAAGCTGGAGCCTATCTCAGCATGATTGGGAGTGGACAGTTTTCTTCTTGACTGTACTCTTCTTGGTTCTCGCACATCTTCAGATAGGTGGTGGTTTTTCTCTTCCTTTCCTCAGGTGTTCACACTGCTGAGAAGGTACGTTTTGTCATGAGAGCTTCCAGGCTCCAGGAACAGGGCTATGTGCCTGGAAAGGCTGCAACCAACAGCAGATACAGCAGCAATGTGTTTTACCTCTCCTGCCACACCCCTGCTGCCTGCTCTCCCGTGCCCACAGACCTGCCCAGAGCTGGCTCTCCCCCACCAGCCACCAGCCGTCTGCCTGCTATGTGGGGCCCCTGGCACTGCCTGCTGTGATTACAGCTGCTCTCGACCTATGGGAGCCATATGCATCTGTCTCAGCCACTGTTGCCATGGCTCTATGGAGAACCGAAGAGGCTCCAACCTCTTCCCCACAACCTAAATAAATATACTCCAGTGTTAGCCCATCCTGAGCTGCTGGCATCCTCGGCCCTGCTGGCCTGGCTCGCTCAGGAGTAACCCAGCCATGCCAGCACTTCCTAACGGGCATCTGTTTCTTCTCCACTGAAAGAGGAGGGGAAAAGGCCCCAACATTTAATCTTTGACATTTACAAAAAGTCACCTTTGTCAACGATATTATCCTGCAGAACTGGAAAAAAAACATTTCTTTTCCTCATGTGAGTCAAGTCATAAGAGTTTTAACATTCATTACATACAAAGACCAGCTGTCTGAGAGGGTGTTTTCCAATCTTTTTTTCTTTATTAATAGAGAGGGATCACCATACCATTACAATCCTTCATCCTTCTAACTCCAATGGATAGATGGCTCTGCAACTGGCATTTCCTGATTGCATTTAGCAGATGCTATCAAAACAAATCTTCTACCTTCCTCATTATTTAGATTTTTAGTTGTAGAAGGAATTGACCCATAGTAGTTTAGCTGACCTAAGGACTTGATTAAATGTGCTATTTGAAAATCCGTTTTAATGTGCTTTGTTTTCTAGGAAGTGTACATATCTGTAACTGTACATATACCTCTATCCATATGAGAATGATACAATGTCATTGGATGTTGTGGTAAGATACATCTTCCCAAGGCATATTGACATACGTAATGGAGACAAAATCACACCACTAGTCACTGTTGTATGTAAAGCCCGTACAAGCATGTACCTCAGCTCAAACTAGATGAGGCCTACCAAACGAGAGTGGGGTGAGAGGATCCTTATGTTTTGAATTTTTAGGGTTTTTTAATGTTCCAGACTGGGAAAACATTAAATGGATGCTTCAGTTCTTTCTTCTCCCACTTGTAGAAGTTACTCTTTCGGGAATTGGCTTCTGCCTGATCTCACTTGCTACTGCTTCTGTCTGCTTCTTATGTATTCCTTGCTGATACTGGGACCAAGTTATACTGGCTGTTGAACAAAGGTGGAATGTGGAAAGTTATTTTATTTTTATTTAACATTTCAGAGGAAAGACAGTGACATTTTGGAGATGTCAAATTATAATGATGATGACTTCTGTATAAATAAAAAGAAAATACACATTCTCCCACCACTGATTGTCTTAAAAAAGAGAAGATGACAGCTTTAGATGGCACAGAACTAAAGAAGTTCAGTAGCTGACTTGATTTAATTCTCTATTGCTACATTGCAATACCAGTGTACAGGCTAATCTTTATGCACCTCAGCAACTAGAGGAAGGCCTTATTTGTCCTAGCATGATTCCGTGTGTCATACACAGTGAAATGCTGTCTGAAAATAGTAATTAGTGAATAAAAAAATATTTTATATGTAAATAACAATCCTAGGTGTAGGAGTTAAAAACTCTGCAAATATATAAAGAAAGGAAGCAACAGACAATAAATTGCAAGTAGGAAGCAAGATAACAGTAAATTGAAAAAAAAAAAAAAAGCTGGAAGGAATATTTCAAGCTGAAATGAAGTGACTGCTTTCGTATCCTCTTGTACTATTTGGTTACATCAGATGGTATAAATAAGGTTAAATGATGTATTACAATGACATGAAAATATGTAGACATAAATAGGGCATAAATTGCTGTAACTTCTGCAGAACTATATCATTGTGTTCTAGTTGTGGATTTTTCCTAAATTTATCTACCAAGATTAGCCATAAATATTTTTAAATTAAACTAAAACTTTTAAAAAGCTATTTTAAAATCTATTGTTCCAATATTCTGTATTCTGTACAATTTCTACTCTATAAAATGACATACTGTAGGTTTTTAGGAGATAATAAGCTGCAAAATGCAACAATCAGTGTCTAGGAAGAAACTGTTAAAAGTCTATCACCAGCGAAAACAAAGAACAATAGGTTACTGGGAACTAGACTTCAGGGAAATATCTTAATGATAGAAGCAAAGACATTACCAACTGGTATGTAATAAACTCCTTAGCAGATGATGGCTTGGGGAGAAAAAGTCTCAGAATCGTACCATTGTGATAAAAATAATTTGACAATTCTTCAAAATAAAAGAATTGCTTTCACTTTTAAAGACTAGCCAGAAGGGAACTACCTCAAGGCAAAAAATGCACAGTGACCCTTCCCATCCACCCATTTATAAAAGTAGTAACTTTATTTCTTAGCCTGGAAAGGCTATGTAAAAAAGCCTATTGGATTAGAAGTCTTAGTGGAGAAAAGGAAATAATCAGCAGCTAGACCCGGGGAGAGATTTTACAACTTAAAACTCAGGACAGAGGCTTTGTACATTTACTGAATCCTGAAGGTGGAGGTGGGTTATTAAGTTAGAGCAATCCGGGCGGGGGGGAATAAAAAAATATACATATACATCCTTTGCATTTGTGCTATGAAATGTAATATGATCTCCTTAAGGAAGATGTATGTGATTTAAATTTGGAAGAAAAAGTACTGGTCTGGTTAAAAAGGAGAAAGGGAGAGGGGAAGGCAATGGGGAAAGTGTGTGTGCGCGCGCATGTGCACGTACACATGCGCGTGGTTGTTTGAAAGCTGCTGCAGCTCTCCAAAGCAAGTGGGTCACATGCAATGAAGTGCAGCAGGTGTTTGCTTTTTGGTAAAGGAAAAGAAAAATGCCTGCTGTCTTTCCATTTTCTTTTTCTTGCCACTCTCAGTTACTTCCGTAATGAAGGCTTACTCTCACCAGAACCATGTTGTATGTTCAAGGGAGTCATCACTGTAAGTGCAAAGGCATAACTATAGATAGGTTCAGGCCTGGCTGAAAGTTAAATAAAATGACAAGCCAGAGTAAAAATTGGCTAAGGAAAACAGAGATAGGTTGCACCGGGTAAACACAGTGAGATGGAAACAATCTAGACAAGAGCAACTACCCACAAACCTGTTTCAGGGAATAAGGCAATCTGGGAAGCAGTGGCGAAGCATATTGCAAAGATATTGCAAAGTATGAGTCAAAGAGGTATGGAAAAATATTTTTCTAATCCCATTGAGAAACAGATGTTTAATTATCTCAGAAAACAGTCAAAGTGGTCACCGAAATAGTCTCAACAATAATTATTTAGTAAACAGTATGCATTTTATTATAGTTTTATGACAGTTAATACTGATATGTCTAAGTAGTCTTACATTTATTACTCATCATATATTCTGTTTAATTCCAAAGTACAGATTGCCAATATTTCAGGTAATAAAAATGGTATGCTGGTTTTGTACACTCGGCATGATTTCCTATGTATAACAGACAGAAAAATATTGTAGTATACATATTTCTGTCCAATGCAAGAAACACATGCAGCCACAGAACTAGCCATTCGCACAAAATGCTACTAATCACAACCAACTCAGACTAACTACACTAAACTAATTTAGCTTTTACAGCTACACACGTCAGTAGACTTGAAAGCCAAACTTGTTTGTTTTATTTTATCTTGGGGCGCATAAAATCATGGTATTTGGCAGCAAGGCATAAGGGACATTAAATCGGCTTTTATGCTGTTGTTAAGGAACCCATAGACGATGGGATTCAAGCAGCAGGACATCATACCCAGTAAATGGCATATGCAATATACTAATTTAAAATGCCTGTTAGAAATAAGAGTGGCATTAAAATCTGTCACAATGTGAAAAAGGTGAAGCGGCATCCAACTGAAACCAAAAACTAGGATTAGCACTGTCAGTCTGCAAAAAACTCTCCTAGATCTTGTCTTAATTCTGATGATGGATTGGGATACCGTAATCATGTCCTGGATCTCTGTATTTTCTTCTGGTTTCATCTCAAAACAGATAGGTATCCCAGGGATGAATTTACTGGAGGAAGAGAGCTGGCTTTTTTCTGTGCCAGAGGTTTCTGGGAGGTCTCTGGAACGAGTATCCTGATGATGCCTTGAAATAGCTGGCATCACGCTTGAAGTCTTTTTACTGTATCTTCTGTGGTGCTTTCTGCCAAAGGCACAGTTCCATCTGGAATGGCTGGAGGGCTGCACCGGTGTGCGGGTACTCTTAGAGGAATGCAGAGTTAGGTTTATCATCTCCTTTTCTTCAAACTTGTTTTCCTTGTTTGACAGTCTGGAACCTACGCTCCTGCAGACGCTGGTGTGACTAGCGGTTAAACACACCAGAGGCAATATATACTGCATGAACAGTAAGGCTATTGTGAAGGCGATTCTGTAGGAGTCAGAAGGCCATGACTCAATACACAAGAGCCTGTTCTCCAGTGCCTCTAAATTCAGAGTTTTGCTGAGGTCCACAATTTTGTGGAACACTGGAAGAGGGGAGCAAATGGCAAAGCCAAGGGCCCAAATGGTCACTATTAAGCAATAGCCTTGTTTTGCTGTTAAATGGCTAGAAAGGGGGTATTTTATCACACGGTACCTGACTGCAGCAATAGAGACTAACATCAAAGTTGAAACTAGAACCGATGCGCACTGGAGGAAGGGCATTACATGGCACATGATAGTGCCAAACATCCATTGGTCAAGTAGGACGGACGTCAGTGTGAAAGGTGAACAAAACAGCACAACTAAGATGTCAGAAAAGGCCAAGTTACCGATCAGAATGTTTATTATTGTCTTCTGCTTGCGCTTTAGCAGAGCTGTTAGAATAGACAGATTTCCCATAAAGCCAGCCAGGCTTATAAGTGTGTACAGCCCAATAAGAAAATACTGTATGTCGTCAACACTACTTTTATAGTCTTCCCAGGCAGAAAAATTCTTTGTAGTAGCAGAGGTGTTCCTGGTAGGTGTCCTGTTATGTGCTTTGAATCCTAAATCCATTTTACAGTCCTGCTTAGAACAAGAAAGGCATTAATTAGCATCGGAAGGAAGAACGATACTGCTGCTGATCAGAATGTAAAGGAACATAAATTTACCTTGTATCACTTTACTACACTAATAGCCATGTTATTCTGCTGTGAGGCAGATCCTGCATAACTCCAGGTCAACAGGAATTAGTTTTGTAGGTTTTATCATGTGGCATTCAGGACTCCTAGGCCTCCTACCTGGCTGCTCACATGGGATGATGACAATTTAAGGTTCTGCAGTATGAAGCTGGCTTTTGACTATGCTTTGCCATAGACCATATTGTCAGCCTTTCCATGAGGGAGCAGTTAGCTACAAAAGCAATGCACTTAGAGTCAGTGAGATTACTCATGTGAATAACAGCTCATTGATATGAGTAAGGAAATTACAATCACCATCTGGGCATGTGCCTAATCATTACATGACAGCAAATTATAATGAGAGCACCTGAAA
The DNA here is from genome assembly GCF_000687185.1 of Egretta garzetta. Taxonomy (NCBI): domain Eukaryota; kingdom Metazoa; phylum Chordata; class Aves; order Pelecaniformes; family Ardeidae; genus Egretta; species Egretta garzetta. The sequence goes on along the minus strand of NW_009259712.1, from coordinate 169,319 downwards.
AAATATGATGTTTTGACACATGCTAACAACTGCAGGAGTATTTCTTACCTATTTCTTACCTTGTGTCAGAAAACTGACACAAAATAGGTGAGAGCTTTCAAAAAGGATCAGTTTATAAGGAGATCCACTGTCAGTGATCCAAGATGGAATTCCTAATGTGGTGCATATACAAACCATCTTCTATTACGCATCGAACATACTTTAACTGTTGCTCAAGCAGAAAGGAAAACTGCCTACAAGACATCCAACGTAATTGGATGTAATACAGAGAGGACAGCGTTAACAGGAAGCAAACCCCACACAGCCATTTGAAAATTCAGGGAGCTGCTCAGCACATTCTGTTCAGCACAGAAACATCTGACATTAAAAGCTAGCTCAGCACAATGTTATTCTGCCTACAGAACCTTCATGTATTAGTCTTCATTTTATAAGAAGAGAATTCAGTTTAAGCTCCAGTTTACCTTAAACACCAACCTGCACTGAAGTTTCAAAGTCAAAATTCCTCAAAGTGCCAATGTCCTGTACAAAATCGCTTAATGCAAATTCAAAACATACATAAATTGAGCAGAAGGCTAAACCTGCCAACTAAAAAAGCCAGGGCTCTTCAAGAACGTAGCTATTCTCAGTGGGCTGTATCATGCTGACTTCTTCAAAGTGCAGTAATAGTATTATTGGTTTCCTCTACACGTGCAGATGTGCTCCTTCCTTTGCATCACAGCTTGTGCGTTCCTACTGTCAGGTGCCATGGGGAAACTTAAACCATAGAACACCCTCAGAATATTCACTGACAGTGTGTTGTGATGTGAAGGTCCCTCATGTAAGATTAGAAATACTTATTTTTAAAAAAATTAATAAAGATAAAGCAAGTTTTTGTTTCTTCACTAATGTGTGGGGGAGAGGTGAAAAGAACTAAGCTTTGCCAACATCTCGTGATGTTGAGTTAAATAGCTAAAATAGAAGTAAGAATTATATATGTGAATTTAGATAATCTAAATATTATAATTGTGTGTGTACAAGCAGGGCAGCATTAGTGCAAATTATTTGTTTAAGTTTTCCCAGTCTCTAGTGAAATGGTGAGAAAACATCTAATAGACAAACAACACTATCTGAGACTACCCTTGCCTTTAAACCAACTTTAAAGGATCAGACTAGAGATTCTGTAAGCAATCCAATCTCTATATTTCTATACTGATATTGTCAGAAGTTTTCATTTTGGCGGGCTTCTCTTTATACCATTATTAGCTAAAAAAGTAAATAGGTTTTTACAGATTTTGAGTTAATCACATGAAAACATTTTAATCTGCAGACCACTGTGACTTCCAAAATCAGCTTAAATTTCTTTCTGTTCTTTAAACTTAATATAATTTTGTTTTGGTCTGAGAAAACCACAGCAGGGCTCTGTCCTGGATAAAATATATTCCCCTACCTCAGGCTTATGGAATTATGTCCCTGTTATGTCATACCTGTATCATTTTTTTCCCGTTGTTCAGCATGGAGGAACGATGGGTTTGGCTATGACTGATGCTTTCGCAGATTTCAGTGTATACACGCATCTGTAATCTGCAGACTCTCTTTTGATTCATGAAAGCCATTTCAACTGTACCTTGCGTTTCAATATGAAATATTATCTGCCTAATATTTTCATGGTGTACATTCCATTATCTTTTTACTACCACATTCATCTGAGCTGAGAAGCATGTGGGAAAAACCCTTGCATATAACTGAGGAGTTAATAATGAAAAAGCCATTAGCGTAATTCTGGACAATTTTCTTTTTGCTTGGACACCTTCCTTTTTTCCAGTTTATATCTTTCACAGATTGAGAGAGTGTTATGAGTTGAGCATCCCACTGCCTGATAGCAGGTTTGAAACCAATCAGGAGTTATTTGAGAAAGGGAAATGAAACTTTACTCGAGTGCTGGATCTGTCCAAATCTTAGTTACTAACCAACCAGTCATTGGCTGAGAATAGGAAGAGTAATAAGAAAGAGGGAAAGAAATCCAGCAACATCTTGAGATTCAAAAAAACCTCAGAAACTCTTAAAATGCTGTCAGAGCGATGATGATGCTGAATGAATGAGCTTTTTGTTTATTATGTGTGCCTACATCAGTAGCTCTGTGCTAAGAGGCGCCATTCTGTGTAGTCTTCTATTTTAACTGGTACTAGGTTGAAGGAGTAACCTGTCAAGGAGAAACAAACTCCAGATGTTGTTTCTCTCTCAGAAACCTGGAGATTAGGATTGCTTTTAGAGTATCTACAGGTATTTTCAGTAATAGTTAAGTTCCCACACATAGTCGTATCTGTCTGAAGGTCACACTGAGTGGTGACAATGCACACAGATGCTTCAGTTGTAATAGCAGCCATGTATGGTCTGAAAGTTTTGTTGATTCAGGTACCAAAACTGCAGCTTCCTCCCTAGACTTTTCTGGTGGTACTGGCTATCATGAAAAGGTTGATCAGAGGCCATAGGTTCATTGGTACATGGAGAAAAAGCAGGAATCCCTACTGGTAGAGAAGGCTCTCTCTGTCCGGTTAGTCTATTCCATTTCAATTATGTGCTATGGTTTGAGGAGAAATCTGCGTATTTTCATTCAACTTTGCTTAGTTGTAATCAATGGATTCTATGAAGAGAATAGAAGAAAATCTGGTGGTGTCACCATTATGTCCTGCTGCTGCTTTCAGCTTTGGGTGACTAAAAGTGAAAAAGAAAGAGACTCTTAAGTCAGATGCGCCAATAATTATTTTCTCTTCCAGAAATTTATATTCAGTGCAAGTAATACTAAGTCTAGGGCCAAAGAACAAAATTGTATGTGTTGTTATACTGGAACAGGTTTATTAAATGAATGTTTACTGAGTTCTTAAAAATGTAATTGAAAGGTATTTCAATTGCAGTTGCCAGGTTCTGTGGATTTCAACATCTTCAGGCAAAGCTCTTGCAGCACAGCTTCAGTAGAGTTGCTCATCATGTTTTTAATACAATTCTTTAAAAACAAAAAAATGAATATGCTGGGTTTGCTGAAGTAGACATATTTTGTTGAGACACATCAATACTGAAGACGCTTAGCAGGAGTGCCTCCGAAGTCCAGTGTGGGCTCTCCAGCTCCGTCCTGCCCAGTGCTGCAGCTGCCTTCTGCCTGGAGTGAGCTGAGCAGGCACCAGCTTAGGGAAGCACCTACCACAGGGCCGGATTCCCATGAGGAAGGAGCACAGGGAGAAGCCACAGTGTGCTCTGCTCAGGGCCTGGCTGGACACTTGGGGCAGCACGAGAGTCGGTGGTGCACTGTAGCCACTTCTGCACCATCTTCCTACAGTCACAGTTTCGGAGTGACAGAAAGACGGAGAGAGGGAATAAAACAATAGTCTGTTGGTTTTGGCAGAGAACTGCTGTGCTGACAGAAGTTCCCTTTGCAACATGCCCAAAGAGATTTTATTTTCATTTTGGCTGTGTGAAATGAAAGCAGGCTATTGCCCACAATTTTCAAAAATCACGAAGTGGGTCTCTTGCTCTCTGAGCTTCCTCTCCTGCTCAAAAGGAACCGGTTGCACTTGATTTGCTGCCCCTGGCAGTAAAGATGCAAACCACAGTGTTCCTCCCACATCACTGATCTTCAGTCCCCAAACTCATTTTAGCATACCACTGATTTCATAGGACTGCACACTTATTGGCATTTATCTTCCTGCTTTGTTTTAACAGCTGCTTCTATTTTGGGGGATTTGCTCACTCTCCCTCTGTCGGTCGGTCAATCCCAGTGCGGCACGTGGCTGCGGCCTTCAGGGAAATGCAGAGTCCTGAAAATCTCACTGTGGGAAATAGAATTAAATAACATAGCCTCTTTTGAAAATGTTCTCCTCATATTTGAAGTGTAGTTCTGAACAGAATGCACCACAATGCTGGGGTGCTCTTGTGCCTGTTTTCAAGATCAAATTTAATCAACCTGAAGGTACCTGATGGAGATTTTCTAGCTGTCAGCTCTGAAAGTTGGATCGCTTTCATCTCCTACATCAACCAGTTAAGCAAATGAGGTCCCCCCTCTGTATTCCTGGTCTGGGTACGCTCCATGAGACGGCACTCAGCTACACCCATATGAGCTCACCCCCTGCGAGCTGTAAGTGGGTTTGCTTAGGTCTCCTTTAGTTTCAGTGGGATGCTTGAGCTAGGAGGCTGGGCTGCACAATGCAGGGGGGACTGCAGCACTGTGGCAGGATGCAGGGTGGATAGTAATATTTACTACAAGAATCAAATGAATGCCATTAGCATTAAATACAAGGAGTATCTGTGGTTACCTTTTACAGTAAAATGTATTTTGTGACAGTTGATGTGCAACCTTGAAAGATTTCAGAAACACCTCCTTAAATCACACTCATCTGTGATATACCTCAGTGTGACTCTCTGAATCTTGTGACTTATTTTCACCAAAGTCCTGCTTCAGAGGAGTTTTGAGCTGCAGTTGATCTAAGGCTTAAGAGTGACAAGGAGAACTTAGAATCATTATTCGGGTTTAGCTGAGTTAGAGGTACCACATAACCTAAAATATGCTAGTTTAATATGTTTAAAATCTTATAGTTCATCTCATCATTCCACTTAAAGCTATCGTTTAAAATACAAAATCCATAAATCATAATTTAGTAAAAGTGAATAGGCTAGGTATTTCTCTACATATTTGAAGGGAAATTTTCAAGAATGCAAGAGTTAGGTAGGCAACCGTCCTCCTCTGAAGGCAATTGTTCTTTCAGGAAATCTTCCTTCTATTAGATGAGGTACTTATATTAAGGTTTATCCATGGATAAGAGCTTATATCCTACAATATTAACATCTGTTGACTCTGGCTGACTGGTGCCTGGATAGTCTGGTCAGTTCAGTTGGTATAACTGTGTCTCCACAGGAAAATTAATCTTTACAGCTTTACAGTGATTTACAATCTTAGGAGTCCTTTTTCTACCTTAAAAAAAATAAAGATGAACACATACAGGGAGGAAGCAAAATGTGAAAACTCCGTAAGAAATACAACCTTTCTGCCCCCAAAATACTGGAGCAGTATCAGGGCCGTATAGAAAATAAAGTCAGGGAAAGTCTTCAAACTTCTACACAGTCGCAAAGAGTTAACAGCACCATCTGCAACTGCCTGACCACCTCAGCGTAAGGAAAGCACCGAGCCTTGAGAAATGATGTCCTCGCATCATTGAAGACTGAGTAACATCCCAGTCAAAAATTGAAACCAGTGAAGAGTCACATTCACAACACAAGCTAACGATGAAATGCTGCTGCTTCACATGTTCATTATGTGCAACAGCAAAAAACAGTCTGAGAACCTGGGAGAATTCAAAAGATGGAGTTTACTTCACAAGTCCAGAAAAACGGATTTTTGTGCACGTTAACGCTATGCCTCTTTAACATGCCTAGCTAAAAGAATCGCAATGGTATCCTGGAAAACAAGAACACAGCTTCCCAAAATAAGCAAAAGCCAACTAAAGAGATTACTCCAGCTCCAAGGACGTTACACAATGTGATGGGGTATTCGTTGAAAACTTGAAACGCGCCGTTACAGCAGCTCCCGGCTTGCAATGGAAAACACACCCCCCCCCCTCAAATCCCAAACACAAACCCCCAAGAAGTCCCCCAACGGGAAGGCCCGTTACGTTTGCCCTTCTACACCGCGCTAGGGAATCACTCTAGAGACTGCGCTCTGCACAACCCTGCGCCCC
>NW_009259712.1:148882-162971 GCF_000687185.1 Egretta garzetta | reverse complement strand
CGGCGGTGAAGCGGGCTGCGAGCAGCGGGGCCTGGGGGAGCGTGAGCGCGGCCGGGTGGTGGCAGAGCCCTGTCCCGGGCGCTCCTCTCGTTCCCCTCGCTTCGGCTGGAACGGGGCTTTGGTTGTGTTTATTCACCGTGTTCAAACAGCCCTTAATTTTTTACCATTATTTTAGAGCGGGTGGGAGGTGATGGATTTCCCTCAAGCAGCTTTCCTTTCTGAGTAACTCAGTTCTTCCAGAGGCAAATATCTGAAGGGTGGTTTTAATTTTATCTGGCCCATCAGCGGGCAGGCAGAGCATTTCTTTAAGTGAGCAATATTTTAAAGTGTAAAAATTCTTGGGTATGCCATAGCACAAAGCATGAAAAGACAAATTCTGCTGTTCTCACCAGCTGCTATCTTCTAGTGCAAGAGTGAGCCTCATTGATCATAGTCCAATTACAGGGCTACTGGAGAACTGAGTGACATGCAGGTCTCTGGGATCACAAGTGGCAGAATCTGACATGAAAATGTAATGACTTTTCCATTTGCCAAGGCACTCCTTTGACAGTTGATATTAACACAGCACTGCAGAAAAGCTGTCAGTATGATTAGCCTGTGAAAGTCTGTACCATGCAAAGACAAAACAGCTGGATCAACCATATTGTCAAGTAACTTTTGAACACTGGAAGTCCAGCCGGGTTCCTTATTTAACTTAGGTTAAAAAATATTCGTTTTAGGGTAAGTGATCAAGGAACAATTAATCTTAATCTTCAGCAGATGAGCTCAGGATGGTGAGGAAGATTGCATCCCATCTTCTTTGCCTGCTTCTGCATTATTCACCACCCACTGCTGGTGAATCACTGCATGTGCAAGTAGAGCACAGGGAGCTGCCAGGTGGAAGTGACGTGCCAATCCATCTCATCCTTTTAAGACAGCTCTCCTGTTAGTCACAAAGGAGAACAAAATTAATCCTTTTTAGGGCTGAGCAGCTGTTCTTAGGATTTTTGATCATCTTCCCACTTAACGCTGATGGTTTTTAAGCTTTTCATACAAATATTTGACCTGAAGATAGAAACCCACCCTGGCTCTAATCTGCAATGGGGGGGATTGAGACCATCTCCCAGGGCACTGGTTTACCTGGGTGTCCCTCATTCCAGGGAAGCTTTGCATGTTGCTGACCCCACCACTTGAAGTGGAAGTGCCCTCCTGGGAAGTGGGAGTTTCAGTGACACTGTATCTTTCTGTGAAAACTTCTGGCTACAGCAGACTGACACTGTCTTAAAAAATAAATCTTAATTTGTTGGCAAAGCCCACAGATGGGAAATTATAGATTCTCGTATTGCACAGCTATGATTTATGTGAGAAGCCATCACACCTTCGTAAAGGTACAAACAGCCTCCCTCCACGAGGACTGTTTCTAAGGCAGGCAATCAACTACTACAGTTTCCCAAACAGCCTCCAGAAATTACATGCTTCTTAGCAGGAGCAGTCAGTAAGACAAGTGTTTCTTCCTCAAAGCAGTTTTCTCTAAGAACAAAATATCACACTTCTTTTGTTAGTTTTCTTCCTTCAGGAGAGTTCATCAACCAGTAATGTTGATGTGGTGTGGGTTTGTTTGGGTTTTTTTCCCCCTGGACCTGTAAATAACACCAGATTTCTCTCAGCTGTATTCAGACAATTCGTCCCTGATACCTGCGTACATCAGAGGCAATTGTTATTCAGACCATTATAATTTTTTCCTTTTCACTGTTTGTGTACCTCTGTCTTGCCAGTAATACTGCTGAATAATAAAAAAGACTATCTAGAGATAGGAAAGTTACTGACATTAAAGGTATCTAATGTCAGGACTGACAACAGATAACAGTGCCTAGAAACCAGCCTCCATAGGGTTGTTGAAACCACAGAGGAGTCCTTGAGGAAGTAAGAGATGGTGATGATGAAAGATACCTGTTCTGGAGGAGCTGGGAAAGAAAAAAGGTACATCCAAGAGAGAAGGCTGGGATTCCTGAGTCAGAAGGGCACAACAGGAAGTACAGGAGAGAATTCTGTAGTTATAAGAATACAAACTGATTTTGACATGTTTCTTAACACATTCCCAAATGTATCTTTCTTTCAGGAATACCAGGAATCTCAATACCTTTGAAAATTTAGCTTCTAGAGGCTAACTGTGAAAGAAATGAAGGCTCAAACTGAAGTTGGTGAGAATTGATGAATGCCACAAAAAATCAAGGGCTAAGTCACCTAGTGTCCAAAGTCCACAGCATGCAGTCAGTCACCCTGAGTCAAAGCTTGCCGTGAGGCAAAGTCTGATGTTATTGTAAAGTCTGCTGCCTATGGAGCACCTATCCATGGGCAAGACAGTCTAAAACGGTAGGACTACTGCAGAGTTTGAGGCATTTTATGAGATACATATAAAGCATTTGTGTTGGTTAACATTTTTCCCACACATAAACCCAACTGTTCAAACACACACACACACTATTACAAAATACTATTAAAAATACCACTTATACCTCGTTCCTGTAGGTGTATATTTGGCCCATCCCTTCCACTGATTCTTACCTCATAAAGCAGCTGGGCATGAAGGCAGCAAACCTGGGACTACTGAAAAGGTTGCAATGGTTGAGATGTCTTTGCAATGAAAGGCGGGACCTCTGATGCTTAGCTGATAAAATACTTCCAAAGGTGAGCATGGAATTGATCGATTTTGTTGCCTGATAGGTGTCATCATATTTGTTGGCTGGTCTTGCGCACGTTGACTATTAATGCCCTTTTGGATGATCGTGCTGTAGCCCATGGCCTGTTTCTGCTTCCTCTGAAGCCAGGTGAGAGCTTGTGTATGAGCATACATGAGTTTGAACCCTGAGTGGACAGAGTGGGGTAGCCACAGCAGGAAACATGACTCAATATTGTAGCTGGGTACACATAATTTAGGTTATAACTCAAGCAGTCTTTAAGTAGCTTCACATATGATCCGGATAGCTTCACACTAGCTAGCTTGGCCATATTGTTGAAAATGGAACAGCAGCAGCAAGACTCTCAGCAGACATTAACCACATAATTATTCACACAGCTTCTTTGGGTTTGTGACATTAGCAGTCAAATGAAGAGTTGTTGTGTTTGGTGGCAGTTGCAGTCGTTGCAGAATAAACATGCTCTTAGACAAACAGAGAATTTGCTGCTATTCTCATTGCACTCAACAGCAGAACACCTATTTAGTCTACCGATGATGGACATTTGCCCTCAGGAGCATGAGTTCACTTGTCTGTGAATAGCGTCAAGTATTTCAGTGGTACTGATGTTCATTACTGGAAAACAAAAACAATAAAAGTAAAGTTAAGAAAACCTTCAAAGAGTGTTTCCGTTCATTTCCATAGTGGTGACTTCAGTTTGTTTTATATGCGGTAGAAACCACAAACTGCTCTCGTGATGTTCTTTCACTTGGTGGATTTCGAGTTTTACAGAGGGATTGCATTGCCTGAACATGAGACTACACTGTAATGAAAGTGGTAGCCTCATTTTATGACATCTTTTCTTTTCCATTTTTGAGAGTTACAGTGAGAGAGAATTTTAATGGGTTGATCTTTTGGCATATTTTTTTCCATGTGTGTCTTAAAAACATCTTGTTCGCTTCTCAGTGCTTTTGCTTCAAAGAAATTCTGTATTCTTTCACTCAAGCTGTTCTACTTCCTTAGTTGAGATGCTTGTGTTCTGTTTATTATGCTTATTCTCTTTTTGCAATCTCATGCCTTCACAAAAATAAGTATACCCATACAAACAAACACTGTCTTCCAGTCCAGGGTGCCTTTGATGCACTGAAATAATTTACTCACTGGAAGAGGATAATCTTTAACACTATGGCTATCTTGCTACTCCAGTGTTCTTGTGTTCTGACAGTGGTCATCAATAGAATAAGAGCTACCGAGGAAGCATTTGACATCTTCGTGAGCTTGGTGCTCCAGCTGGAAACACTGAGCTTGATGTTGCAACTGGAGATGCATAGGAATTGCTAAAGCCTGAGTTTCCTACAGAACGTACCTGATGCTATGCAGCATTTACTGCGCAACATGTATTTTATATAGCTGTAATGGAAAGAGTTTGAAAAGAGCCTGTCTCTGTTTGTTAGAGTGATTATTTGTTAGTGTGGTTTAGTGCTCACATGTACATGAAGTGCTTCAGAGAAGACTGATACAGCTCCAACAGATTCAGTCATCTGACACGGGCATACAACAGTGTGGCAGAGCAGGAAGCTTGTAGCAAGACTCAGGTTATACCATGTGTATATATATGTATACACACACACACATATATGTGTAGCATATATGTTTGAAAGACTCAGTGATTGAGGCAGCCCTTTCCATTGCTCCACTGCACTGTTTAGAGCTTGGCCTTGCATCCATCTGCAGTGTAACTCTATGAATATTTGTTGCCGTCACTGTTGAGTTCAGGTCACTGAGTGACACGTAGGACCTGTCTTCAATCTCTTATAGGTAACTATTAGATTTCCAAAGTATAGAAGAAGTATTGTGAAGCTTGCTTCACCTGTGTTTATATGATGTTTGAAATTCTTATATATACTAACCATTAAAACATGAAGCATTATGAACCACTTCATTTACTTCTGAGATGGAGATCCTTGTGACTAATGAGAAAATGGAGGAGAAAGAAGATCATACTGATCTGAAACTTTGGAAATTTCTGTGGCAGAAACAATGGCATTTCTCTACTTGGATTTTGCTAGGACAGTAAATGAATGCCTCTGTGGTAGGTTAATCTATTAAAAATAGAGTAGAATGGTGAGAAGCAAAGACAAAACGAACACACAAACACCCCCCTCTCTTCCCAGACCCCGACTCACTTCTCCCTCCCAAATCTTCTACACTCCCACCCTGCTGGGCAGCACAGGGGGACAGGGCATGGGGGTTGTGGTCAGTTCATCACACATTGTCTCTGCCGCTCCTTCCTCCTCATGCTGTTCCCCTGCTCCAGCGTGGAGTCCCTCCCACGGGACACAGTCCTTCAGGAACTGCTTCAATGTGGGTCCTGCACATGGGCTGCACTTCTTCATGCTCCAGCGTGGGTCCTTTCCACGGGGTGCAGTCTTTCAAGAACAGTGCCTGCCAGAAAACCTACTCCTGTGAGGGCTCTTCTCCATGGACTCAGCTTTGGTCAACAGTGGGTCCATTTTGGAGTTGGCTGAAAATGGCTCTGTCTGACATGGGGACAGCTCCTGATTTCTTCTGCCACCCCTGCAGCCCCACCACTGCCAAAACCTTCTCACGGAAACCTGAGCCTCTTATTCTGAACTGCTCCTAAAAATGTATCTCTGTTCTGGATACCTGTTGGCAGAGTACTACAATTCTGTATCACAAAATGCTTATTTTAATTTTTAAAATAACCATCTTGCCCATATGGGTAACAGCATTACAGGGAAGTATTGGGATCATCCTGGCATAGAAAAAGACTTTGTCCCTGCCTAGCAATACATCAATTGCCCTTAAAAATTATTGGACAGCAATTCTCTTTTTCTGTAATGTGAATGGATCATTCCACATCCGTAGCAACAAGGGTCCTCAGTTTTATATGTCCTAGAGTGTCACTGCTTCAGACTGAAATATGCTCTTCATGGGATCTTCAGCTTAGATCTCTGCCTGAGTGTACCTGCCTCCTCTCTGCTCAGATGGAGACTGGTGCATGTCAACAACCCACGTGAAGCCCTTGAGAGGCATTACATACAGCCTGCACTTACCTGCTGGCTGCTGCTGTTAAAATGTCAGCAGTGCCTTGGCTACCAGTATGTAGCAACCTTGAGGTATGCCGGCACTGGCCTCCCTCGCATCGAGGACTGCAGTTACAACGCAGTTGAGCTGAGCTCCTGGAAATACAGTGTAAGCACCAATCTCAGCACTGGATTCTGAAACTTTCCCAGGAGGCTCCTTCTGAAAAAAGAAAGTTACAATCATTTGTTATGTGCAACTACTTTTTTAGCTATAAATTAACACGGTTCCTCACTTGAGAGTTATTCGCAATGTATCAGTGTTGCCATATAAGAGGGGTATGTCTGAAGGTAAGACTGTAAGAGACTGTAAGTCCTTACAGTTGAAAAATTAATCTGGGGCCTTGGGAGAGTTAGGGCACTTCTGTTTTCCAAGAAATCCACACTTCTAATAGAGCCTGCAGGATTTGTCAGGGCATTTTAAAAGTGATGCTTAAGTTTACGCAGGTAACTTCTCCCAGACTTCTGTACCACCTTCCAGACTCACGGGGTTTTACATCTATTGAAGTAGATCTTCTACAGCAGTGCTTTTTGTGAGTGAGAGAGCAAGGCATTTCAGGATCATGAAAAGAGCGAATGGAAAATACAATTTTCCATTTTGCTTTTTATGAATTTTTTCAGTAAACAGTAAACTGCCCTCCTACAGCTGGTAGTAGTTTGCAGAGCTACTTGTGCAAGCTACATTAAAAAAAAAAGTCTGGTTGCTGCAAACTGGTTTTTCAAAAGAAGCAGGAGAGCTGGCCAGGGCAACAGCCATCACCTTTTCAGCTCTGCTTCTGACTATGGAGATGTGCTTTATTTTCAGGGGTCCATTTTCCTTCCAGCTCCCTGGAGTATCCCACTGCTCTGTATGAACCTGCAGAAATGCTTTTCTTTTTCCACAGGTCTTACAGGATGGTGAACCTCATGGCTGGGATGAAGCAGAAAAATACCCACCAGGGGCACAGTGACAGCTGTATTTTCTTGATGTTTGATATTTTATCAATTTAATTTACTTTAAAAATAGTTTCTTATTGTTTCTAGCTGAAAAAAAAAACTAGCAAGGACAACAACATGACAATTCTTATTAATCCAGTCATCGCTCTTCAGCATAAATACAGACCAGAAGCTAGCTGTATGGGTTTAAAAAGCCAAACCCGAATTTTGTAACTTGCTCCCTATGCTTAAAATTGCCTCCTCGCCCACTTCCCAACAAAGCTTCTGCTTCCATCTTTTGTTTGGCCACAAGATGGCAATAACTTGCAAAATGCTGAAACGGCCAGACTTGAAACGGTCTCCCTTCCTGAGCTTTTCCCTGCGCTCTCCCCCCTCCTCTTTTGTTTCAATATTTAATTGCATTTATTTTGGAATTACTAGGCAACCCACCCCCAGATGTGTAATTTAAAGGTGATGTGCTTGCAGTGAGATTTCCAGGATCTGCTCAGCAGAGCACCATCATGTGATACTGGGATAAGGTGGAGTTCGGCTTTAAGGGGGAGTCTCCAAGCCTTCCTCACCCAGCCTCCTGAGCCAGCCCCTGAGCAGATCACAGGCGGCCAGAGCAGTTGCAAGGTGAGTTTCCCCTGCGGTTGCTTGCCCATGTCTGTGGGTGGTTGTGTCTGCTTGCTCTCTTAGGTGCAGATGACAAAATCCCAGGGGCTTGCGAGCAGCTGGGTGAACCATCAGCTTGGGCTTGACAGCGTTTTGTGCTTCCTTTCAAAGAGCTGCAATAGTTTTTACAGTGTGTTTCCAGCCACCTCACAGCATGTTATTTCACCCTTTCTGTCTGTTGGTGCTAAACTTTTGACCAAAATCTTCCTGGAGCATTGGAAGGGTGTGTGTGGTGGGGTAGACTGCACAATCACCCAGAGGGGTCTGCAGAGCTGTGGGGTCTCCCCACCCCACGCCAGCAACACAGGATGGGGACAGAGCTCCCTCTTGGCTTGGTACCTGGTGGGGTAGGGGACAGGGAACAGTGCAGCTGTCCAGGAGGTGCAACTTCAGCCCCTCCTGATGTCTGGTCCATTTTGGAGAGGTGGGCAGAGAGGAAGGACTCCTGGTCACTTGCCAGCAGTGCTGTGTTTCTGAGCTGGTTCCCAGTCATGCTCCTAGGTTGCATCTCTGCTATGGGGAGAGACGAGGGAGCAGCAGCATTTTTTGGTTTTGAGTTTGATATTTAAGAAATAAGCAAGAGCAGAGCTTGACTGAGGAAAAATAAAAACCAAGAGCCTAAAACTTAAGCCACCTCATTTCTGGGTGCAATGAGGTCCCAGCAGGCAAGAAAACCTGCCCACTTCTCTCCTTGCAGGACATGGCTTCTCACCCACTCTGCTCCTGCCATTGTCCCATCAAGTCCCAGGGCTGGACTGCCCACCTTGTGCTGTATGAGTGACAGTGGAGGTCATGATTAAATCCAGACACTGATTTTCAGGCTGGGCTGAAGTCAAACTGTTGGAGAGTAAGGAGTCCTGACTCTCTGCTTCACCTGCATGCTTGCACTTTGTGTAAAACACATACTTCTGCCTCTGGCTAAATCAATGTTTCAAGAGGCCCTGAGGGGTGGGAGGTTCTTTACTGGACCCTAAAACAGACTTTGTGGACTAGGGAGACCCGATACATTTAGTGGGCAGAGGCAGCAGGTCTGAGAGATAATGCTCAGGTGCATGCCTAGCTAGCCTGAAAATCAGAATAGCCAAACCTCAGGCAGAGATGCCTTCTGTCCAAAGCCACTGATACTAACTTTGACAGTAAAATGTCACTCAGGCAAGCTACAGCACCCGCCGTGGTTTCATGTAGCCATGTGGTGACTGTAAAAAGACAGCAGAGCCAGCTGAGGAGAGGTGGTGATGCCGGTGAGATGATGTGGTGTTGGCACAGCCATCCTTTTGCTGACCCTCAGGAGCCAGCGCTGAGAGCCCAGCCCTCGCAGGCTGGCTCTGCCCCCATGGGGAGGCAGCCCCAGCCCTGGTCCCCAGCACACAGCTGGTTAAAGGGGTGCTTGCCACCAGTAACAAAGACAATTCTGCTCTGGAGGCCCTGAGTTTTATACCAGATATCATTTAAGACCAAAAGCTCACCTGCTCAGGGTAACTTTTAATGAAGTACATGTTAGTGGGCAATGTTTTTACAGCTTTTGTGACAAGCACCATATGGAGCCAGGTTTGAAGCCTGCTTGTGTGAATTTTAAGTGGCATTACTTTCATTACCATAATCTAAGGTTAAGTGAGCAATAAATTTAGCTCATGGGAGAGTGGGCAGATGGAAAGTTCCAGATTCAGTGCAATTGCCACTAATGGTGAGTTGGAGTAAAGGTGTGTCAGGTTATTTCATTTCTTTCTTTCTTTTCTTTTTTTTTTTTTTCCTCCTGAATGCATATGCCTGAGATTCTCTGATTTTAAAATCCAAGGCCTTGCAAAGGGGTGGTTATTTAGACATGCCTATTTGTGTTGCATGGATAAAGAAATTTTCTGCAGTGTTTAATTTTTGCTTTTTTTGGTCTTTCATCTTGTTTTGTTCTTTCTTTGCTGTACAGCTCTGCTAGCTGAGATTAAGGTGTTCAGAGTTCCTGATTTGCTTTTGACTCAGTGCCAGTGCTGCTGTGGGCACTTGGCTGCTCAACATCAAGTGTCTGTATTTATTAGGAAAAAAAGAACGCAGCAATTTTTGGAGTTATTTTTGCACCCCTCACATTAGTCAGATGGGTTTCCCCCCACCCTTATGCACTGGCTGGATATAATTACACTTAGAGCAGCTTGAGAAAACAGACCTTTGCATATTAAACTTGTAAAAAGGAGCTGTAAAACACCAAGTAAAGGCTACACCAGTGAAAGACTGAAATTGCTTCTCAGTTTGTTATTTCGTGTAACTTGTGTCGGTGGGAAAGGGCTGGGGAGGCCTTGTGTCCCCCACTTGCAGAACTGCATTTTGATCCTGCTTTCTGCCTTTCTTCCCCTGGACTGCTGCCACCACCATCCTCCCGTGGGGGTTTCCCCAGCCACTGGGTTGGTCATCCCCACCCGCAGGGAGACCGGTGGGTGGCTGTAAGCAGGCAAGCTCGGGGCAGCTCCGCTCCCCCATGGGACTCGGCCACACCACGGCTCCACGCAGGGAGGGGGCGGGCATGGGGGTGCCGGGGCAGGTGGCGTGCCCAGGGGTGACAGGCCCTGCTCCTTCCCTTCTCCCCAGGTGGTGCGTGGGAGATGCGGCACCGTGGAGCACGCCCAGCCAAGGGTCTCCTGGCGGGCTGATGGGTGCCGTGTGAGCTGCAGGAGCAGTTTGGATGAAAGCAGCAGCGGCAGCTGTGGATGTCATACGGCGAGTTGGAAACAACATGAATACTTCAGTTGTCTTCCCCCTGGGAAATCATTCCGGTCACCTGAATTTTTCAGAGAAGAACTCGCAGATGTTGCAGTTTGAGGATGAGGATTGCCATGTGCCTTTGGCCATGGTCTTCACTTTGGCCTTGGCTTATGGGACCGTGATAATTCTGGGCGTCTCTGGGAATCTGGCCTTGATTGTCATTATTTTGAAACAAAAAGAGATGCGCAATGTTACCAACATCCTCATTGTCAACCTGTCCTTTTCTGATCTTCTAGTGACCATCATGTGTCTTCCCTTTACCTTTGTGTATACTTTAATGGACCACTGGATTTTTGGGGAGGCCATGTGCAAATTGAATCCTTTTGTGCAATGTGCTTCAATCACCGTCTCGGTCTTTTCTTTAGTCCTCATTGCTATCGAACGCCATCAGCTGATCATCAATCCCCGTGGCTGGAGGCCGAACAACAGACATGCCTACCTGGGGATTGCTGCTATATGGATTTTAGCCACAGCTTCCTCTTTACCTTTCCTGATCTACCATGTGTTAACAGATGAACCCTTCAGAAACATAACATTGGATGAATATAAGGACAAATACGTGTGCTTGGACCTCTTCCCCTTGGACACTGCCAGGCTTTCTTACACCACGACACTTTTGGTGATTCAGTACTTTGGACCACTTTGTTTTATATTTATTTGCTACCTAAAGGTAAGAAAGAATCCCCTTGTGATATGTACTTTTTTCTGTCTGGTGTTTGTTTATCCTTGCAAAGATGGTGGTTGTAGGTTAAATTATCCCACATGTTTCTCTTTGTTGAATTTCCTGCAGATATACATACGATTAAAAAAAAGGAACAACATGATGGACAAGATGAGAGACAATAAGTACAGATCCTCTGAAACCAAAAGGATCAACATCATGCTGATCTCAATAGTGGTTGCATTTGCAGTTTGCTGGCTGCCTCTCACCATCTTCAATATCGTATTTGATTGGAATCATGAAATTCTGCCTGTCGCTACCTGCAGCCACAACCTTTTGTTCCTGATTTGCCATCTCACTGCCATGATCTCTACCTGTGTGAACCCCATCTTCTATGGGTTTCTCAATAAGAACTTCCAAAGGGACTTGCAGTTTTTATTTCATTTTTGTAATTTCCATTCCCGTGAGGAGGATTATGAGACTATAGCCATGTCCACCATGCACACAGATGTTTCAAAAACCTCTTTAAAGCAGGCAAGCCCAGTTGCATTTAAAAAAATTAATAGTGATGATGATGACAAATTATAAAGAAGTAACAAAAATTCGACACCAAACTGCTGGAAGTGTGATAGCAGGTGAAACAAGCCCAAGGACAAGCACAATTGCATAACAAGTAGAACATGGGTAATGTTTTTCTTCTTTTTCCGAGGAACTTTGATTGTTGTCACTTTGAAATTATACACTGTGCATTTTTTCCCCTTTTACTGCTTTAACATTCGCAGCAGTTATATCTGAATCTTCTTATAAGGCATAGTCGGACCTGCTACTGCCTATGGTTTTCATCAGCTGTCTTTTGTTCTGTTTTCTTTGTGCAGTTATGCACTTTAGCACAAAGATATATTTATTGGTTTTTTTTCAAAGAAGTAGTTTTCAGGAGTGTCCATCTCAGTCCATTAGAAACAATATGAACCACAGGGAGGCTGTCAATACAGAGGATACCCACCCCAGCATAAAATTAGGACATCAAAGAGCTGCTGCTGCTTCTTCTTCTTCTTCTTCTCCTTCTTCTTCTTCTTCTTCTTCTCCTACTTCTTTTAATCCAGCCCTTGATCAAAGTTAAAATCCTGTAAAAATCAAGTGTAGGCATGCAAAAAATGATTCTGTGAAACCTGTAGAATAAGTTAAATGGGCACATGCATTTGTCTCATTCATAGAGGCAGTTCAGGCTGTAATCACTTAGGTTCAAAGATGGGATTAAGAGAGAAATTCTGTTCTCATTTATGAGAATAAAACCTAACAGTAATTCCACAGAACACAATGGGATAACTCTGATATTTCACCACAGCAAATGAAAGCACAAATGGGCCTTCAGACCCAACAGATTATAGCTGATTTCAATAATACAGGCTTTTTAATTTAAAAAAAACCCAAACCCCATTTTCATCTGCCATCAGTGACAGGAATTAGTGTTGCTGGGGTGAAAGATACTGCCTGTCCCATGCCTATGAAGCATGTAAATTCTCCTTGAGACCTATGTCCCAAATCTAAAGGGAGATGGGGACTGTTCACTGTCTGTACAAGGTGCAATTCCATCCTCACAGGTGACAGTGAAAATCAGGTCTGATATTAAAAAAATAAGCTTTAGCTACCTGAGTCTTTTCATAATAATTAGTGCTGATCTATATAATTATGTATTGCCTCATAATATTCTGTGTTTGGATGCAATGGTATAAACCTGGATTATCTCCAAGACAATTTAATCTCCAAGACGGCTTAATCAAGATCTGCATAATTTAAGAGGAGGATATGGATATAGTTTGGGTGCAGTTGGCATGTTTAGCTTCCCAACTCACAGTTTCCACAGTTGGTTGAAGTGTGGAAATGTTTGCCAAATATACACAATAGAGCTCTGTGTGTTATTGCTTAAAATATATATCCTCTAATTAGACAAAATATACGTGACTAGATCCCCAGCTGAGGGAAACCTACGTAACGTGACTGCTGCAAATGAAACTACAACAATATCAGCCAGCTGAGGTTCTGTGTCATACAGTGTACTTTGCTGTATAATCAATGCCTTTTTGAATAATCAGCTTTTTAAAATACAATATAGACCCTACTTTCTTTTAGCAAGGTCACTTTAAAGCATTCTGGCAGAGAAGAGGGTCTTTAAAATGGATATAAATGTAAATGTAGCAGAAATGGAAACCTGACCTGATATCTTCCTGAGCAAAAAGATCTCAGGATGTGATGATGCATGTAGTATGTTCTAAATTTGACATGGATAAATGTCTAAGAAATGAAAATTATTTGGTTTGCCAGTATTTAAAAGTAAAAACCTGTGCCTTGTGCTGTCTTATAAATAGTGTAGGATATTAAAGTAGCAGTGTGTTCTTGTGCATTATAATTCAATGTATTTCTCTACTGGCAGATAATGTAATTAAAAAGGAGGTTTCTGTGGTTGAGAACAGAGAGGGAATGTAGAAAATGAATTATAAGACAGAACTTTCTTTCAGAGCTTTGCCCTTCTGTATTTTATGAGGTTTCCCTTTTCTTTGTGGTTCTCTACAGAGCGTGTTGCTAATAATTTACAAGAGTCTCCTGAAATTATTCCCCTGTCACTTTACGATAATTTTCGTATGCTAGGGGGTGCGTATTTTCACAAAGAGATGCAATGTAGAAACCGAGCCATGCTTTTCTATTAAGAACATCACAGTGAGTTTTTCCCATTAGAAAAAAAATCACAGTGAATTTTACGTTTTTTCCCATATTTGAAAAAAGTGCTTTCTTCCAATTCAGTGGAAGAAGAAAATGGAATTATTTGAGAAAGTTTCCAGTTAGTTTGCTGGGAATTTTTGGTCAGGCTGAATTAGGTGTTTATACAGAGCAGGTGTTGGAGCAACTTTAGAGGAACCTGCTGGTGCACAGAGACCTAAAACTGGTGTGTCCTAAGATTCGGAGGTCTCCAGTGGGATAAGCAACACAATTCCTCCTATGTCAACCTCCTGCTTGAGGTACGGTCTCAAATCATAAAGTCCATCTGATACTGCCTCATACTCTCTCCTGAGAATGCAGGTCAGGTGTTTTTTGTCTATCAATGCCTTATACACAAGGTGAAGTGTAAGTAGGAGCATTCCTTCGGCTCATCTGTTTGCTGCTGCGCTGCTGTCCTAGCCAGGATCAGGTTTCTCTCTCATGTTTCCTCACTTGCCTGCAAAGAAGCCTTTCTGAGCCTCTGCTAAGGATGCAGGCCAGCACATCGGCAAGTGAATAGCACAGGGGATGCTGCTTGAAACGACAGTGGAAATGAACACAGTGCAGAGCCTGTTCAG
>NW_009259712.1:142232-148865 GCF_000687185.1 Egretta garzetta | reverse complement strand
CAGGAAAATGCATTTGAAGAATTTCAGAAGCAAAATCATTGCTCTTCTGCAGAAATTGTTATGAGGACAAAGGTAAAAGTCTCTCCAAGGTGCTGACCTGACACCTGGGGGTGTAGATGACATCTCCCGAGAGCAGTATTTTTGTCTTTGGTTTTATGACTTGACACTGGAGTCCTCAAAAGCCACTGGAGACTTTCCCCTCCTGACACCTGGCTGCAGCACCAATCCTCTTTTTCATTTTCAGAGCTCCAGCATGGCTTCTCATCCTCTAGATGCTAAATCATCCTCTAGATGCTAAATCTCTTTACAGGGTAAGCTGCCGGGTTTCATGTTTCTCTATCATTTCCCAGTCATTCTGGTTTGATATTTGTTCCTCCAATGTGCTGTTTTGTCAAACTCCCCAGACTGCAGCACATGTGACTCCTATCTCAAAAGCCTAAAGTTCCCTTGTATACTTTCAGACTGGTAGAGAAGTTTTACTGACAGAAAAACAGAACAGTGAGGGATCCATAATGTATCTTACTATTTATGCACAGTACCTTTCATATCAAATCTACAGCCTTAAATAACAAATGTAACTATTTAATAAACATTAATATCTGCTTCATTTGTCTGTTATTTTATCATCTTGAACTTCGCTTTTATCCACCACAGACATTTAAAGCTTCTGCATAATCTAAATACACCAGCCTGTTTGTATGTCATCTTAATAAATACTTCTGTAATCCCTTATTGCTTTTTTTCAATGTATTGGTTGTGTCATTGTCACTATGTACAGTAATCCACAACTTTCACACCTTCATAAAAAAAAATTAATAATAAAGGAAGCAATTAATTGACAATAATGCCTGCTTTTGGTAGGCTAGGAAAAAGCTGGATATTAAAAAAACCAAAACAAAACCAACCCTGTTTTTTCCGCCTCATAAAGAAATCAGATTTAAACCAGGAAAAGGAATTAACATGACAGGATACCCGCCCCCTCCCCACCCCCCCAGTCACTTGAGCTGATGCTGACTGCATCTCATCACTGATGAAGGTGTGAAGGGCTATGGATTCATATATTGTGGCTCTGCTGTCTTGCAGTACAGTACCAGCTGTTATTAACAGATCGTAAAAGCAAAATTTGATACTGATTCATATTTTGACTGTAAATCAGCATGTGTTTAAATCCAGGCCTGTTCATCAAATTCTGATTCTGACCTCAGGAAAATGTTCTGAGATCAGTGAAACTGAAGAATTTGCTTAAAGTTAATCATTTGCCTAGGCACTCTACTGAATAAAAGCGTACTGCTGGCTCACAGCTCACCCTCTCCTAAAAATCAGATTTTGGATTTCAGCTTATTATAGAAATAAAATAATGGCATATACTTTTTCCTGGATTTTTTTCTCTGGATTCCAATGCCTGACAATGCCTCTGTTTAAGGCTTTGCTTCCTATTTCCTTGTATTTCCTTGAATTTACTAAACCAGTGCTTAGAAAATGAAGACAACAAAGGAATATTTTTTTCTGTTCTTATTTTTAAAGCATACATAACAGCATGAAATATGAGCTTAAATAACACCTCTGCCTGCAAGAGATTAAATTCATTCAGCTGAGTAGAAAGGGCAGAGAAACAATAATTATAACCAAATGATAAGTTTTGTCGACAGCCATTTTTCACCTGAAGGATATATACAACTCCAAGCTCTACCACGTCCTCTTCGTTCCTGTATTTTTTAACATGTGCTATCTGCTTCCCTGAGTCATTACTAAATACCCAAGTTATTACTAAAGTTGACATAAAAGAAAATTCTTTTCTTCTATCCGTGTTTTGCAGAATTTCAAATGTTTGAGGATTACATGTAAGAGGAAAAAAACATGACCAGTTTTAGTCACTTACGCTTTAATTAGCCTGTGGTCAGAAATAACTTCTAGTCAATATTTCTGCCCATGCAAAACAGTGCTAATGGTCTGATTGAAGTCAATGTTTCAAATATTAGGGAGAGCATTCACAAAGACTAACTGGAGCTGGAGGACAGCAGTTTTCCTAGCCTCCTCCAGCGGCAACCCAAGGGCACTCAGACCTGCTCCACCCTAGGTGATACACATCTACCAAAATGTCTTTCTCTCCGTTACTGATCCAGGCTGTTAAGGGCCTGCACTGGGCCTGGTGACTACAGCCTCCCTTCCTCCACCTCCCATGACGCTTCTGCTGTCACTTCATACCCTCAGCAGCTGGTTTCTGAGGAAGTCAAGGGTTTGTACTCTGATTTTGTAAAGCGCCTGAGTATATGGCAAAATTCAACTCTATTCAGGACAGCGCTTTAAATAGTTGCTTCCATTAAAATTATCTTCCGGCAAGTTTCTGTAGGCAAGTTTCTCAAAATTTGCACTCCACAGAAGTACATAATTTACAAAGCCTCTGTAAGAATTATGACTATACAGAACATGCAGGTCATTGCAGCAAAACTGTCAGCACACACTGTCTTGTGTTTTCCAAAGATCTGGGTTGGTGATCTGGTTATCTGACATGGATCAGGCTTGGTTGCAAGAAATTTGCACCAGATGCAAATGTGTTTGCTGCACGGGAGAAGCTCTGCAGGGTTAACTAACTTGCCACAAATGATGCAAAATTTCCCATATACAGGGAAATAGATAGAGTTTGGAAAAGAGTAAAAAAGCAGATCTTTGATGCATTCTGTCAGATATACACAGAAAGACTCAAGGGGCAACTCAGACATTTATTTATTTTGGGGACGCAACAGACTGTCATGTAAATGGTTGGCTGGGCAAAGTGGTGGTCAAAATAGGATGTGTGATAGATAGGTTCCCTGCTGCTTTCAGAAAAGGGATATGGATCTTTATAAATTACTCTGAAAATGTATTTTAAGACTCTTCACCTTATATTAATCTAGATCTCTTTTTGAGATGAAGGAAACAAAATGGTTTTGGCACAATTAAAAAATAACAGCTTTTCATTGCACCCACCGTCTGCACATGAGTCCATTTGCTTTCACTTCTGCACAACATGGAGACCGTTTGTTTATGGCAGGAGGAGTAACCGGATCAGCAAAGCTCTCCTTGTCTTTATTTGTGTTCGCGCTGATACTGTGCTGCTGTTTTTCAGTTTGCAATCTTTTTTTATTTTTTCCGCCACAAACTATGACACTTTTATTATGCTATTTATATTGTTTCTTAATAAAAGCTTTCTGTGCAAAGATGTTCTTGAAAGATCCTATTCAATGTGTGCTTGAACATATGGGTGAAAGGCCATACAGGATTTGTAGAAATGTGACTGGCAGTGTGATGATGTTTCAGGGGGTAGAGAAGTAGAAATTATATTTGTTGCATACTGTTATTCAGTATTCATTTAAAGCTTTTGTTAAATTTTAGTTCATGTGATCTAGATGTCAGCTAAGTCTATGTATCTAGTATTTCCTTTTGGTGACCAGCCTCTGGAGACATCCAGCTAGTAGGAGACACTGGGTAACACAGCTTGTTTTCTTACCTATGGCCCTCATTGCCTATAAGCTTCTCATAATTTGTAATATACTTGAAGATATATATGCAAAAGTGTTCACTTATTTCTCTTTAAGACTAGTAAATGCAGTACATTTAAGAGATTTAATAGATAGGACTGGATTATCTTTTCTTATTTTTCCCCATTATTATTATGAATGTAACGTTTGAAGCTTTTCAATTAAGCCATGACATATCATTTTGGGCACAGGGGAAGTCCCCTGGATGTCAGTCACCATGTTCATGTGCTTATAATTAGACAGGTGATGAAGTAAGAGCCTTAAAGCCTGACCTAAGCCACTGCAAGGTTAATGGAAAGCCTCCCACTTACTTGAGTGAGCTTTGTGTAAATTCCTTTTTTCAAGTGACACTGAGGTGCAATACTTGTCTGAATACCTGCCTCCTAGAGAGGGCAGCAGGCCATAAAAAGTGACATTTTTCTATCTGTGCGGACTCAGCAGAGGCAAAACTCCACAGATGTCCATGTCAGCCAGAGGGACATACCGAAAAGCCATCTTCGGCTGGTACTTACAGTAAGGTTATCCTCTTAGGTTCTCTGTGAGTTTTACTCTGATGTATTTTCTTGACATAGTTACAAGTCAAGTGTGTCTGCCAAACTGTCTGGCTTACTGATTTAAACCAATTTTCTTCACAGAAAATTGAAGAGGGCACTAGCAATTCTGAATGTAGTTTTGGCTCTTGATAGGTATACAAATTTATAGATTTCCACTACTAAAAGTGCAGGCTTTGTTTATTATTATTGCTGCTGCTTTTTTCACTTTGTCAAAAAAAATGACCACTAACAACCAGACAACATGGTTTAGATTTAAAAATTGCTCCAAGCAGTAAGGAATCTCAGTCTTCAGCAGTGGCTGTGGATTTACCTGATAACGGTGGTCTTACAGCAGGACAGGGTCTGTCAGCAATCATGAATAAACCCACTGCAAATAGTTGCTTACAAAGTGTCTTCAGAATTAGGTAAGGGCACCTTTAAGTCAGCATATAGAAACTTGAATTCAAATACGAATGTTTTTGTGGTGGAAATTATGCATTCAGATAACCCAGTGACTTCATGAAATTATAAAGGCTGAGCCTGGTCTCACTCATATTAGCCCACTGCTGCTGTAACAACTCTGACATTTTTCAGAAGATCATGGTGTAGATGTGGCAGGTAAATGAGATCAGTCTATGAAGGCTGTCAGACTGGTTTTTTAGGCACATAGATTTTGTATTGCCTAGGATCAGGACAGCATACTGAATATTTAAACCTACTGTTCCTTAAGGAAATTATATACCTTGGCTGCCTGTTCTCCCTTCCTTTCCTTGGCTTTTGAATTCCTTAATTATTTTCACTCAGACCTGACAGATTTGCCAAAGCTTTTTGAGGCTGAAATAGTATTGGATAAACTGGGTGCTTGTTCTTTAAGTATGGTTATTCTTTTAAGCAGGATATACATGTTATAGTTGTTATCACCTCAAGTATTTTATGCTACACAGTAAAATATATGTATATGTTTAATATCCCTGGAAACATTCAAGGCCAGGTTGGACAGGGCTTTGAGCAACCTGATCCAGTTAAAGATGTCCCTGCTCACTGCAGAGGGGTTGTTGGGTTAGATGACCTCTAAAGGTCCCTTCCTACCCAAAGTGCTCTGTGATTCTATGATTCTATGAATATCACTTAAAGTAGCATTTTAAAACACTGACTTTAAGTGAATTTTGTATATTTATAAAAAAGCTCTAAATCTTTAGCAGTTCTTATGTTCAGGGCATGTTTCTGGAAGGAACAAACCAAGCTGCGCCGGTTGCGCTGGCTGTGTAGCTGGTGTTGGCAACAGGGTTTTGGTTTCTGTGACATGGGACCGTGTCTGAGACTCAACGTCTGCTTGGGAGAGATGGGATGCACCTCAGCAAGTGAGGCAAAGGTATCTTTGCCAGCAGGATGGCTGACCTGCTTTAAACTGGGAGTGATGTGGGATGGAGAGTATGGCCAGCAGCCTGTGAGGGAGTGATGGACAGGACTGACAAGCAAAAGGCCAGGGATGGGGTGAATGAAGGCAAAGACAGAACCAAGAAAACAGAGCTTAAATAGGGTTACCTCAAGCACTTGCAGGTAAGCAAGGAAGTGCCTACAAGGCACTAATTTGGGAAAAATCCCCAGACCCTTTCTGGGAAATTGGCATGCCAGAGTGCCTCTCTGAAGTACCTGTACACTAATGTGCACAGCGTGGGGAATAAACATGAGTAAGTAGAGATCTGTGTGCAGTTGCAGGGCTATGATCTTGTTGGGATCATGGAGATGTGGTGGGATGGCTCCCATGACTGGGGAGATACAGGAATGGAGAGATACAGGCTCTTTAGGAAGGACAGGACAGGAAGATGAGGAGATGGACTTGCCCTTCATGTGAGAGAGCAGTTAGAGTGCATGGAGCTCTTTTGAAGACGAGGAGCCAACTGAGATCTTATGGGTGAAGGTTAAAGTACAAACCAGTATGGATGACACTGTAGAGGATGTCTGCTACAGGTTGCCTGATAAGGAAAACAGTAGTGAGGCCTTCTACAGACAGCTAGAAGTAGTTTCATGTTCACAGGCCCTGATCCTCATGGTGGACTTCAACCAACCCAATATCTGCAGGGCATAAGCAATCCAGGAGGTTCCTGGAGAGGATTGATGACAAATTCCTAAGACAAGTGATAGAGAAGCCAATGAAAAGACATGCTTTGCTGGACCTCATACTTGCAAACAAGCAAGAGCTTGTCAGAGATGTGAAGACTGAAGGCAGCCTTGGCTGCAGTGGTGGTTCCTAAAAAGGGGGAGCAGGGCAAAAAAGCAAGATCACAACCCTGGACTTCATGAGAGCAGGCTTTGGCCTCTTCAGGGATCTGCCTGAAAGAGTCCTGTAGGATAAGGCTCTGCAGTGAAGAGGGGGCCAGGCAAGCCTGTTGATATTCAAGGACCTTCTCTTCCAAGCTTGAGAACAGTCCATCCCAATGATGAGGAAGTCAAGCAACGATGCCAGGAGGCCTGCATGAACAAGGAGTTCCTTGGCAAAACTCAAACATAAAAAGTATAAAGGAAGGCAAAGCAGTGACAGATAACATGGGAGAAATATAGAGACACTGCCTGAGCGTGCA
>NW_009259712.1:133255-142220 GCF_000687185.1 Egretta garzetta | reverse complement strand
GGAATGCCAAAGCCAAACTGGAGCTGAATCTGGTGAGCGAACAAGGCAACAAGGAAGGCAACAAGAAAGGCAACAGGAAGGGCTTCTATAAGTACATAAGCAGAAAAAGGAAGACTAGGGAATATGTGGGTCTGCTGCTAAATCACACAGGGACACAGGGACACAGGACACTGAAAAGGCTGACGCACTGAATGCTCTCTTCCTTCAGTCTTTGCTAGTGTGACTAGCCTTCAGAAATCTCAGGCTCTGGAGACCAGGAGGAAAGGCTGGAGCAAGGAACACATACCCTTGGTGGAAGAGGAACATGTTAAGGAATACTTAAGCATACTGGACATACAGAAGTCCATTGGCCCTGAGGGGATGCAGCCTTACCTCATTCCCTGAGAAGGGATTGAATAACTAATCCTGGAAACCATTTCCAGGCTCATGAAGGACAGGAGGGTGATCAGGAGTAGTCAGCATGCATTCTCAAAAGGGAGGTCATGGTTAACCAACCTGATAACCTTCTATGATGAAGGTTATCTTACCAAGCCATCTATTGGCTTGGTAGATGTGGGGAGAGCAGTGGATATTGTCTACCTGGACTTCAGTAAGGCTGTTGACACCGTGTCCCATAACATGCTTATAGAGAAGCTGATGAAGTATGGGTTGGATAAGCAGGCAGTAAGGTGGATTGAAAACTGGCTGAACGGTCAAGCCCAGAGGATGGTGATCAGTGGCTCTCTTCAGTGACCAGAGACAATGGGCCTGAAACACAGGTTTCCTCTGAACATCAAGAAACACTTTTTTACTGTGGGGACGGCAGCATTGGCACAGGTTGCCCAGAGAGGTTGTGGAGTTTCTCTTCCTGGAGATATTCAAAACCCATCTAGATATGGTCCTGGGCAACCAACTCCAGGTGGCCCTGTTTGAGCAGGGGGGTTGGACTAGATGACCTCCAAAAGTCTCTTCTAACCTCAACCATTCTGTGAGTCTGTGAGCTACAGCATCAGAAATTTATCCACAGAACAGAGCTGCTCTCTTCAAGTAAAGCACTCAGAGAAGCTGTCTTTATCTCCAAACTAGGAATTACTGTGCATTTCTAAAACATAGCTATTGGCAATCATATTTACTACACTGTAGTTACTGTTAGCTTTCCATTTATTTTACTCCAATGTTATAACACCACCAGAGAAAATGTTTTCAAATCCCAATTCTTCAGGCATCTTGAAAAACACAATCTGATTTCACTAATCTCTTAAAAGACACTGGACTCTGAAAAAGCCTTTTTGCTTACTTTGTAAACATTCCAAAGCTAACACATTAAGTGATGTATTGCTTTTACTAATCCATTAAGCAAGATCCAAGTAACCTGTTATACAGATGTATTGCCACTTACTTCATGCTGATATCCACATTTGGTATAATAAACTCTTAGATAACCTGTTAAACTATATTTGATTTACATACTCACAAAAGCACTGAATATAAGAGTAACTTGGTACAGTTGTACTCTTAGAAGTTTGGTGAAGATTGGGAGCTATGCAGGCAAAAACATATTTACCCTGAGTAAGGGAAAGAATAGAAAACTCACTCATGTCTGCAATGTTTGGTAGCAGCCAGCTGGCCAGGATTATCCAGGCAATGAGTAAGCTCTTATGCCTGAACCAGGCAATATGGGAAGGAGGACCATGAGGTCCAAAAGTCATGGACCACAACCAAGACTTGTTGTGTTGCAGTGTTAGTCTGCATGGGAATATGAGGGGAGACCTGAGGCAAATTCAGTGGGCCCAGGAGCAGATACAGGGTATAGAGACATGGAATCCAAATCTTATTAATTTTGGTTTTGACAATAACCTGTGGTACAAAATCTATGATAATAATCAGTTTCTAGGCCAAGCTATTGTACATGGATTTGTCACAGTTTTTGTTTGGCCATTTTTTTTTTTTAAGTAAAGCTCACAATTAGTTGAATAGTAAAATCTAGTTTAGCACAGTTCCTATGATAGAGAAAGAACTTGTCAGTGAAGGTGCTGACAATACAAATTATTCTTTTGCAACTCCAAAGACAGCTGAATTTGAAAGAGTTCTGATTGCTTTACTTTGCTTACTTGGTATATTGTATTTTTTTAAAAAAGCTACAGATGAAGCAGTGTTTCTGATGAACATATATATGCAATACTACTAGCTGCATAATAAAGACACAAGTGTTATTCATACATATTTACTAAAAATTGAGTTTAGCCCTGTCATACTGGATATTGTCATTTGATTTTTCCTATGGTTTTCTTAGGAATGCAGTGCTGTTTGTACAATGACTATGATTGCAGCTAGGTAAAAAAAAAAAAAAAAAGAGCCAAACAAAACCTCTTTGCTCAGAAGATATACTTTTGCATGATTTCTGAAACCCTCCTCTGTCTGCATCAAACACTTTTCCAACTTGTGTTTTGGGTTTTAGGTAGCAGAGAGAGAGTTCTGATGACTTTAAAAACCTCACTGAAGGCCTCTACCCACACTGACCCAATCTGAAAACTACTCTGCTTTTCCCGTGCTCTCCAAATGCAGATACCTGCTATCAGGAGTATTTAATTAGACCTCAGACTGCTCTGCTACTCTGCCCTAGTAGTTAGCCAGAATTCAAGAGCAGATAGGACTGTTTTAATGAGACAGAAACTGAGATAAATGTATTCTTTGTGCAATGCTTATTTAGAAACATCTTATACATGGTACTGTTTCCAGAATGACAGGAAACTTACTGTAAAACAAGTTCCAAGTGAGTCTGGGTTTAAGAAGCTCTGTTGTTTCCTTTCAGTGTTGTGTTTGCAACTCTTTACACTGACCCTCTCTATTCCCACTGCAAGCAGCCAGTATCACAAGCACAGAAAGGATGATCACGCAGACCTCTCATAGGTATGGTTCAGGATTAAGCAATCTGTCTCTCCACCTTCCTCTCTTCCCACGCCTACGCATCGCGAACACTTGTCATGATGGAGGGTAAACTAAGCTGTGGCGCGAGTCCAGCTTAATAACAATAAACCTAACAATAAAGAAGGGATTTGAATGAGGGAATTGGTCCTGTTTATCACCTGGTTACACAAACACTTGCTCTGGTGTGAAGGGCAGAGTCTAATGGCGCGAATGAGTGAAAAACTAAGGATGGGAATGCATAGTGCTTAGGCTGGCCTGCCCACATAAAGATACTAGTCAAACTGTGCCCTAGAGTTGTAATAAGGAAAATACTTGTTAATCCATCAGTGCTAGCTCTGTCCTGTTGTGAGGTTGGTTATTTTGGGTGGCCACCATCATGCAAACAGCCGGTTTTGCCAAGCAAAAAGACTTGACTGGCTAGAGCCTCGAGTGCTTACTGCTTTAAATGAGTCTGTGCTTGTCTTTTGATTTAAGTCTCATGTGCTGACAACCATTACTGCCTTTCATGCAAGCTGTACTGCAGAAGCTGTTAGCTCTGTTCCAAGGAACATAGTAATCATGGAAGGTACACATTTTCTAGTAAACTCTACAACCATGTGCAGCGTTCCATGGTGTGGGTCTCTGGATTGCAAATGCTGGTGTTTCTGTGACTTTTTTTCTCCTTCACCTGGCAACTATGTTGAAGAAACTGATTGCTGCAAGGCTACATCCAACATGTAAAGAAAGAGTTATGTCCTTGGATCTGCAGAAGCACATCCAGGAAAATGCAGTGGTCAAGACACTGTCTGAGGAATAGGCTAAGCAATGTCACCAGCCCTGACATTTGAGCTTTCAAGAAATACATTCTGGTATGCAAGTACACTCAAACTGTCTGGCTGGATACGTTTACCAGCAATTACTGCGTTGACAGACTATGAAGTCAAATTTTCAGCTCACTTTCAAAGTTCTAATTTAGAGGGAATTGCCTTGATTTAGCTAAGCTTGGCCTATGAAATCATATATGACTCAACCTGTCTCCCTTATAAAGTGCTCAGAGACTATGATATGTGATACTAAGAAATAGCCTATTTCTAAGCGTGAATTTATTTGCTATGCTCACTGAGGCTGGTTTGTATCACATGTTTAAGTTTGAAGAGCAGAATTTTCTTGAGAGAGAGAAATGATATCTAAAATCTGAAATGTGAAATTGTTTTAACTGAGTTTCAGTCCAGTTCCTAAGATACAGATGTGCACATTCTATTAATACCCAGTGCTGAGATCTTTGAACTGACTGCATTAAAAAGTAATTCCAGGGGCATATATCTGGACTAGACATTTTTGCACATAAATGTGTAACACATGCATACAAATACATCGTTAGATGGATTGGAAAGATTGCTTTGAATGGAAAGAGAGTGACTGAAAGATCTAGAGGTTTTTAGAATACTCTTTCTTCTTGACTGTTCAGAAGTTTCACAGTGAAACAGAACTTGACTTTGGCACAGAGTATTCTGTCACATACTTGAAAACACATTTCTAAAAAGAACCCACGATAGCCTGGTATTTTGGAGCAGTATCCTCTTTCTCAGTAAGTTGTTCTTGTTCATAAGATCAATAAAATCTAAGAGATCGAAATGGAGTTCCTCTCAGGGTTTGGTACAGGTTTCACCAGAGGAAAGAGTAGTAGGAGTTGCTGATTTTGCTTTATGTCCCTTGCTTGTTGGTATTGTGCTAATATTGGTGTATTCCCAGGTGTTGTCCTTTTCTTCTGTGCAATTTGTTTCATCATTTTCCTTCTGTTCTGTTCCTCTTTTGAAAATAATTTCCTTTTTCTGCCCAGCCCTTCAAATGATGGCACTAGGCCTCTCACTTAAAACATACAAAGAATCTGATGGCTAGTTTTAAAAATATTAAGATAGATTTAACAATGGGCATGGAAGATAGATAACAAGGTATGGAAATAAACCCAGCACAGTATTACCGTAACTTTTTAAGAGAAGAAATCGATCAGTATTTTCCAGAAGGAATTTAGCTTTCTGCAGTATCATGACTTTGGGCTCTTTGTTCTTATTTTGTTCTTTCCTTATTTAGCAATACTTACAGTGTCTACAGGGTCCATTTAAGTTTTACACTGTGGTCAGCATGTATACTGGGAAAGCTAACCCAGAAACACTAAGGGCTTAATTTCTGGAGACACAATAAAGACTAAGACACCTGACTCATTAAAAGGTATATCTCACGCATTTGAAATTCTTTTTGCTACTTCTTGTAATTGTGAGGAAGATGAAGAAGCAGAAAGCAACCTATCCAATGCCATTAGAAAAGATCTTTGAATCCGTGTTTATCTCTGTTAGCCTCAAGCCTCGACCTGCTCTGACTACTGTACTCATGACAGCTTAAGGGAGGCCAATGACCAAAGAGCCATACATGGGATTATCATCCAGCTGCCCTTCCCCAAGATCTTCCCCATGTTTGTTGCATTAGTGTTAACATGCGGCACCACCCACACTGTCACCAGCACAGAGAACTATAGTAAAATAAGCCAGCATGAACTGCAATCATGCCTTCGATTTCTTAGGCAGCTGTTAATCTCTAAAAACCTTGTTCAGGTGCCATATGCATCTCCAGAAGCATAAAACCTTCTGACAGCTCAAAGTGGTATGGCTTGTCTAGTGGGAGGTGTGGCGGTGTTTACCTTCAGCTCTGTACCTTGCCTGTCTTTGGGACAGTCCCATTTGTGCTGCAAACATTTTCCAAATAATTTAGGAAACAGCTGCTACATTTGTCTTTTGTAACCTGGGGGATTAAGACAACCAGCCTACAAACTCTGTCAATACACAAAACTGCTGACCCATTTCTATGGCCATGCTGTCTGTTCCCCACTATTCCCTCTCCCTGAACTCTTTGAATAGAAATAAAACCTCCTTTCCTTTTCAGATGTGGTAACTTGATGTAGGATCAGCACAATTGTCATCACTTGCCGTTCATATCAATGTCTTCAGTTTTTACCTGCTGATCCCCTCTGGCAACTTTTTAGAATTGCTTTGAATTTATAATTTGTGATACTGGGTGTTTTAAACATAATACTAGGTTATCTTTGATTGACTCAGTATTAAATATCAAGGCCCTGCTGTGGAGCCTACAAAAATCCATAGGGAAACAGACTTCATTGCAAGATGAGATGTGCATTCTTTACCTTGTTGAACATTAATGTTTCTGCTGCATATGAGCCATGCTCCATGATGCATCCCACATTTTTTTGTCCCCTGATCATTTCAGGAAGCCTGTTTAGAATTTTTTTACTCCCTTTCCATGACAATGAGGGCATGGCCCTGCAGCTTTCTGGATTCAGGGTTTTGGAAGAAACCTTGGGCTGCTCTCCTCTAGACAAAACTAGAAAGGATGAATCCTCTGGGAAAGAGAAGAGATAATTCCTTCTGCTGTAACAACTGCTGAAGAGACTCGCTTTTGATTGTTTCTCATAGGTTTTGCTATCTTGCAGGTTTTTGTGGGTTTTGGTTTGGTTTGTTGTTTTTTTTTTTGGTGAGGGGCTTGGTCATCATCTAAGTGTATGTATTCCCAGAGCACTGCTAGTAGCCATGTTGGCAGGATGCTGTTTGTGAATTAATCATCTCAGCTTGGTTAGAAACAGTTCAAATTTGTCTGAGATAAGGCTCTGCGATATTTATACATATGTTTCTATGTTGCAGCACTAACAACACCCACATTAGGTATCTTAAAGTTAGGATGAATAATTCCAAGCGACCTGTAACATAAGGTGTAAACTTATATTCTTCATATTGTGAAGACCAAAGAAACTGTCGTAGGGAGTACTGGGTAATACAAGCAGCTTTCTTACAGCCTAGCTCTGAAATCTTGCTGGCCTGACTGCTAGTTCTTAGTAGTAGGTAGGTGGTACAATCTGAGCAGGGAGCCTTCAAAGTATGATGGAGGTAACAGGTGACAGCTGGAAGTGTCAAGATGGGAGCTCTCTCCACGCACAGGTGATTTATGCTATCTTGATCTGATGGACAGAATAGTTCTTCAAGGCACAGGGGATCCATGCAGCCTGCCTGCCTCTGAGGTAATACCTCTTCTTAGAAAAGCCTTCCTCACGAACCCGGAGTCAGTGAAGTTTTGCAGCTGAAAGAAAGACTTTTATATCCAAGGAAGATGGGTAAGGTCAATCTGCCAGGGTAAGCACTGAACCCATGGGCTCCCATTATGACAACTCCACGCAGAACAAGGCAAAAACAAGTAAATGATGGTGGCTATCAATAAGAAACTGGTAGAACAATGAGGATAAGAAGAAAAGTAGCTTTGGTAACAAACTTCCTGATTTAGTGCCAATGTCCTTTTTAACTACGGGTTAGGGAGAGAAACAACATGTGCAGCTACCTCCCTGCAGGCACCGGATTGCCAAAAAAGGCAGCAGAGCTTGCAAAGCCTCTGGTAAAGATCCAGCGCAGCAAATGGGTGAGGAAAAATGTGTAATAGCTGTGTTGAGATTTAAATTGGTGTTGAAATAATAACATCTTTTTTTTTTTCCAGGATCAAACAGAAAAAAATCAGGGAAATAGAGCGTTTGGACTGTGTGAGAATTCCAGTTTGGGATTTTATTCAACAAAAAAACAAAATGAAAATATTTTTATACCATTCAGGGCTATTTAACCTTTTAAACCATGTTTTTCTCTTAACCCTGACAAAATTTTAATGAAAAACACTGCTGTGAAACAAGAAAATTTCATTCTGTTTTTAAATGTTAAAAATGTTCAGCCTTTTTCAAATAAAACATCCTATTTTGACAAGGCTATGAAATAAAGTGCTAAGAGACATTTAAAATCCTCTCCTCCTCCCAGAAAAAAACATATTGGTTGAAGGAAGCCGAATTTGTGAATAACATTTTTGGTGGGTTTTTTTTAATTTGTAAAGACGCACTAATCCAGCTCTTACCCACTCTCATAACATCCCAGATGTTACATGTAACTTCACAATAAAATACAGCACTTCTAGTGTGAATGAAAACCATTTGTATTCTTTCATAATTTTTCTTCGTGAATCCTGTATTCTGTGTTTGTGGGTGCTAAAATATTATTGTATTATTGTAGAAATTGTTTGTGAAATACAAAACTTCCAATACCTGGGTATTCTATGAGCATCCAATGTCATCTGAGTACTGGCATGGGGCTATAAAGTCCCGTTACGACCATTATATGCAGAATGGGACAGGAGAATTAGAAAAGGATGCAGAATGCCTGCACGGTAACTTTTCACTTCCTCTTCCAAAAGGAGGTGGTAACCCAAGAAAAAAAAATGGCAGAACCAGAGGCACTGCAAAGGAGAAACAGTAGAGAAGGTTGGGAGCATGACTTTTCAACCACATGCATCTCAGAATCTGTCATGTTTGTTTCTTTAAAAGTGAGTTTGAAAATTGCTTTGGATCAATAGGACTTCAGAAAATCAGAAAAAAAAATGTGAGATATATCTTCATTTTCCAAATATTTCTAGAAATCTTTTTTAAAAAGCCAGATGAAAACTAGAGGAAGTCGTGAATCCCCTGCAAATGACAGTCATCTCTTCAGTAAGCTAACACCCATCTTCGCACATTTTTCCACAGTAATTGCCCCCACACGTGCAATTCACACTCTTTTCTGTGATTTCTCACAAAAAAGCCAAAGTACAGTATCTAGGCAGTTATTCTGTGGTACTACGTATTAGAATGTTTATACGAGGAAGAACAAGCTGAGAAATGTGTGGGCGATAGCTTTGTTATTGTAGAAAGACTAAGCTTGAGAAATAAGCTCTAGTCACTATGGCAATGAACTTAGACTTGCCACGTGCCATTGTAAGATTTTTAAAGTTAAATTTTTCTTTTTTTTTTTTTAAATGTAACACACAAACAATGAAGGAACAAGTAAGTGTTGATTTACGGCCCGCTTCTGCAAATGGCATCAAGCTTTAATGCACAGATCCCGTGGTGCTGGAAAATGAAGAAAAACTGAGGCAGAAGGGGCAGGAGCCAAAAAAAAAAAAAAAAAAAAAAAGGGGGGAGAAAAAGAAAAAGAAAACTTGAAAAAAA
>NW_009259712.1:120214-133036 GCF_000687185.1 Egretta garzetta | reverse complement strand
GGGGAGGCAAAAAAAAAAAAAAAAAAAAAAAGAGGGAGGATGAAACGAAAGAGAATACTTGCATAATACTTTATCAGTCTTTCTTGACAATAGTTTTGTTAGCTTTATATTAATTTTGTTCAGCAGACACTTAACGGCCAATTTTACTTTGAAGTTTGGCATGTGGAAATGAAAATGCACTTTTCTACTCATTACTTAGTTTTGAACATGCGATTGATTCACTGAAAGCTACCCATTCCCATCAGGACTGTTCGCTTGGGCTATCGGTAAGCTTTCCACTATTTAATAATGTATTTAGTCGTATGCAAGCAACTGAGAGGATGCAGGAAAAAATGCATGTTTGGTCTTTAAAGCTGAGCTGTACTAATAATGAATTGTTAGTGGAACAACGGTTTTGATCAATTATTAGTGAGTAAAATAAAGGTGACTATATGATTTTATACATTCTCATACATACATATGTGCAAGTGTGTGTGTGTGTATGTATACACACACCCACCCCCATTATAGAAGAATTTTTCTTGTTTTCTTTTAGTCTGATAACCACGGTTGCATATCCCTGTAATGCCATGCTATGTGCGTGTGCAGATATAATGCTTTTAAATACTGGATTGATTACATTGTCATCATAAGAACTTCCAAAGAACAATTTTCGAACTGTAATGATTACTGTATTTGTATCACTCTTTTTGGAAACTGAATGCACTTGCAGACCCAGGCTAGTTTACCACATCTCATTTAATTTTGACCGTACCTATTGCTACCATTTAGATTTGTTCAGTAACAGTGAAAAAAATGCAGCACAAGTTTCCTGAAAATGCAGCTTCTTGAGCTGTTGTGCTTTTCCCTGGGTTCTCTTGGAGGGATACAATACTGGAACAGATCACCTGGGATATTGATTCAAGTCCTCTGCTCTAGCAGAGTTGTTCTTTGGTCTACACATGAGCTTTTCCTGTTGATGTAGGAACAAATTTCTGTGACTGTTATAAATTGAACAGTTTGGTCAAAAGTTCTAGAAGTAATCAAAAGGAGCTGAAAAAGAACAAATTGGTTTTGTATTAGCAATAATTTCATTTCTGTCTGTTAGCTGAAAAGAAAAATTTGATTAAGCGCTGTAAGCACTGCAGTTTGTGCCAACAAGCGATATGAGTCCTCAGTTTTACAGTGCTGGAAGTTCTCCCTCAGTTTTTTAAAGGGAGAGAGAAAACCGTGCTACGCTGGACTTGTGTGCATGTGGGGAATGAAATGTAACAGACTGGACAAAATATGAACTTGCCAATCCATTCCTGAAATTTTGATGCTGGCAAATGGTCGGTTACCTTTGTTCCAAATGCAGCTCATACAACATTTTGTAAGACCAAGCTCTCTAATAAAATATAACATAACAAGTACTAATCACATTGCTGGCGAGCTGCTGGAAGACATTCAGATGACATAATAATGCTATAAACAGCACTCGAGAAGGACGAGTATAAATGTGTAACCTAGTTGAATTCAGGAAAGCACATATTTTTATAGTATTACTTTCTGCTTAGACCTAAACGAATATTTATACAATCAAAACTGTCAGTTACTAAAATAAATAAATGTAACCGGTCCTTCATCTTTTTTGTTTCCCTGGCTACTGCATGTGCAGTGCGTCAGTAGGGACAGTTAATATCTGAATGTCCAACCTACTGGTTTTCCTCCTCTTATCTCCCTTATTTGTGGACCCACAGGTGATCTTTTCCTTTTTTCCATCAAACTACAGTTTTCCTTGTACTGACAGATGCCATTGGGCAACAAGGAAGCTGATTGCTGAGTGTGGTGAAAATAATTACTTATGAGTCCATCAGGCCCATTTAGGGGAATAATTGTGTTTTCTCTGTTTATCAGCGCAGAATTCAGATGGCAAGTATTCAGATACTCTCAATTTTTTTTAACTGAGAATAAATGATTGACCTGATTATGAACGCCAGGAACTTTCCCTAAGTTAGCCACCCAAAATCAGTATTTTGCATTGGTTTTGACAGAATGACACACTGGTTTGTAAGGTCTAAATGAAATAGCCATTGCCTTTCTTTTGAGGTTGCAATTCCCATTTATTATTGTGTACCATAATCATCTAGATAATTTCCTCACAAATCTTTGACTACTTAAACATACACTACCACCACCCAAAACCCTTGGAACTGAAAGCAACAAGAGGTTCATTGCAGACTGAGTAACATGGAATCCTTTCATGATGCTGGTTTTGGGGAAATAGCTTGTGACTGATATAAGGTAAGCTGCAAATGGATAGTTGATCAGGGACTAAAGAGAAGTTAAGATTGTGATCTAACAATGCATACCTTTTCTGTTTTCCCTAATTAATTTTAACATAAATTCCAGTTAGACTACTCAAATGGGATATTCAAGATGTTAAATTTTTAAATTCATTAATGTATTAACATTCAAGTAGGAAAGGGTAGGAAAGCACACTCCCAATAATTTAATATTAACACACACACACCCAAACCCCAGAACTTCCACAGGGATTCCAGGATTCCTTCCTACTTGAAGTTACAACTTTTCTGAAACTTGAATAACTCAGAGAAAAGAGCAAAGCTGAATTTATGGAGATAATATAACTGTCTCACCTGCCTCCATCATAAATAGATTGCATTCATCTTAGCTGCCCTCTCCTTGATTGCATTTCATATTTGAAATTATTATTACCCTAAATTATTTCCTGTTTGAAGTATAGATTTTTCAAGTCAGTCTGACAGGCATGCATCTTACTGGGGTGCCTAATTGCCTTTTATACAGGAAGATACTGCTTGAAAAACATGTGCTTTGTAAACCCAGACTGATTCATACATAAGGAAACATCTTCATGAGATTATTTTTCAGCATGCAGCACACGGCATGTAAGTGGTCCAAGATACAAAGGCTATAGAAATAAAATCCCTGAGCACCTAAAAATCTCCTCTTAATTCTGTAGGAAAAAGTCTTCTATATTGGGATTGAGACTTAAGTACTAGATGGTTCAGGAAAAAGGGTAAGGATTTTGTGCTCAGAGACTGTGTTTTTCCTGATCACCCCAGCTGGGACTGTAAGCAATGCTGCAGAGAGCCCACCAGAAAACAATCCAAGGCAGACTGAATAGAGACTATGTGGGAGGTATCGCCCTTCCCGTGTTCCTGTTCTATGAATGGAAACAAAAGTTCAGGTCCAGGACTAAAATATTTTTCAAGCATTGCATTCATTTAACTGCTTTGACTATTCCTCCTATTACTGAAAACTAACCACTTCCCATTCAAAGTCAATGCTAAAACAAATCTCGGTACTGCCCGTTTCCTTTGCTGCTCGGAATAATTGGTTATAACAGTACAGCAAAATTAAAAGATGTGGTGCATGCAGCCTTTTCTGTCATGCCTGTAGGCTAACATCAGAGCGGGTTGAGGTGCAACACACATCAGCCCCAAAGTGGAGTTAAACAGAGGATATTTATGCCTTTGAGGGATTTTTTTTTTCTTGTTTCCACATAGGGAGGGACCAAAGGGGCCCAGAGGATAGCAGGTCCAGAGCAATACACGTTAGTCTGGGTAAGCCAGTGTCCCTCCAGGAAGGAGTAGACAGCCTTGATGCAGATGCAAAAGGGTCTTGTATTCTCTTGCAAAGAGTCTGTATTTCAAATCTCAATCCTGTGTAATACCAACAAAAACAATTCTCAGCGATAATTGCCAGGAACACTCCAGGTTATCTTTTACTCCAGTGTGACCTAAATATCTCATTAAACAGTATGTGTTTGTGGAATTATATGAAACTCCTGATAACTTGCTTTATAAAAAAAGGGAGTTGTTCTCTAAGCCTGTTCCCTTCCCATCAATAAAGATCTTTGCACATTTGGTTTCTCATTAGAGTTTCTAGCATCCTAGTGGGAATAAATGTCATAGGATTGTTTTTTCATGCTAAGTTAATACGCTGGCTTTGCAGACTGGAGGATGTTTTCTCAGCAGGGAAATAATTCTGAAAACAATAGATTGTTCTTAATGACATCTAAGTCTTCCTAAGATATCCAGGGCTTCAAGCCAAACCATCCACAGCATGAGTTAGCCTCCATTTCATCAGTGATTGTGTTGGCAACTACTCATTAACAACGTTCCTCATTTTACTTATAGGCATACAATTAGATATACCCAAGAGCTAGCTACATCCAAAGTTAGTGTGCTGAAACAAGCCCTTCCAGATACCTGTATGATACCCAGCACCAAGACATGCCAGTCCTAATAAATTCTCAAGGCTATGGCATTTTCACAGTTTGCAGTGTAACACTGGCCACATATCTGGCTTTGCAGACTTCTGGTAAGATGAAAAGCTGCACAGTTTTGATGATTTTGTGAATAAAAGCTACATTGGTTTCCCCATTTAATATTTTTTTTCTCAAACTAATTAGTTTGGTATTGGAATGGCTTAACACACAATGGATGGAAAGGGGAGCAGTTGTATTTACTGATATAAACTTTCCCTGATTTAATTCTCCCCACCCCCAATTTAACTTTAATGAGATTTTAACCAACTGCAGGGACATGAGGCTAACCCTACACCAGCATCCT
This sequence comes from Egretta garzetta, assembly GCF_000687185.1. Taxonomy (NCBI): domain Eukaryota; kingdom Metazoa; phylum Chordata; class Aves; order Pelecaniformes; family Ardeidae; genus Egretta; species Egretta garzetta. The sequence continues at coordinate 128,459 of NW_009259712.1, read as the reverse complement.
TAGGGCAGCTTGTTTTCTGGGGATGTCTGCATCTTCAGCAACTTGGTTCAAGCCAAATTTGACCTACAGCCGTGGCTCAGACTGGTTTGCTGAAAATTTGGCAGTCTGGGATAACTGGCCACATCACACACGTCTGTAACCACTCAGGCTGCATGCGAGCTGTGGTATCCCTGCCGGGCAAGGCTTGCGATGCACAGGCTAGCAGACGCCGCACTTTTCAGGCAGGGAGGTCGTGTGGTGCTCTCTTACCTGTAGTGCTTGCAGTTCTGAAGTCCAGTGTGGGTTTAGGGCCCTGTCATCACCCGCATCTCTGACTCAAGCAGCTGTGCTGTACACCAGGTGATAAAACAAGTCAGAAAAATGCTATCTGACATTATGATTCTAGACAATGTGCAACGTAATCAATAGGGACTTGCGGTGACTTCTCCCCAATTTTTATGAACACAAATAAACAAGGGAAGCCTGTAACACAACAATTAGCATTTTCCTATATAAGAGCTACTTTTGATCCAATCTTGCCTCACACATTTAGCTTTAGGATGCTTCAATACCATAAACTGAAATGAGGTCGGTTACATTAGACAAACAGATTTCAGCAGTTTTCAGGAAAAAAGACGCTAAAATTAAATTAAATTGCCAGAACTGAAGTTCTCTGTTGAACTTTAACTCTTTAAAGCTTCGTCTTGATACGCTTTTATAAATGCAAGACTCTGGCCATGCTGTTTTAAATAATACTTATTTAGAGCTTTAGATTTAATTTAAAAAGTTTTTATTGGGAATATTTTCATTTATCATTCATTGTTATTTATTCAAGTTATTGTTTAATGTGATTATTAAATGTGACATTTAGGAGAAGTTACTGACTGTAACTTAAATAAATTCCCTGAATCCAGCTGGTTTCACCACTGCCAAGCTACTGCTATTTTTTAACCTCCGAGTTTGACGGCTGGAGTTGGTGAAATTTACAAACAGAAGCAGGAATATTTCAAGTCCTAAATGATGATAAACCAATATTATAAAAACAGTTTTCCATGTAAATTAAATACTATCACAATTTGGGAATATCTTTGGGGAGGCTTCTTTGCCAGACGAAATGACTTACATATTGGTAAAACTAATACTAATAAAGGTTCTTATCTTTTTGAGTACTTACTGCATTGAACACATCTCCATTTTTATCTACTTTCACCTTCTTAAATAATTCTAATAGATTAGAATAATGCAATTTTCCTCTGCAAAAAAATTGTTTTTAAAAATAATCTTTAATTTCTCTAAAATTTTACTTGAATTTTCTTATTATACAAACTTCTGCCTTCTCCTTCACTCTCCACTCCTTTTCCAAAGGAAGCTCAGGGGACTGTAATTCTTTATTAAAAACACAGCATTTGCAAATCTCCTCTTATTTCAGACTGTATTTTGTGCTCAGACTTTCCTAAAAGTGGGTCCTTTGTTTCTTAAAAGGGTCTATAATCAATATTTTGATAGCGTCTCAATTATACTGCTTATTTTAATAAAAAAATTGCTGAAAGTGAAGTAAATCAATTTTTCAGGGGCCAAGGCTGCACAAAGAAATCTTATTTCATGTAAAAAATATGTCCCTGTGTAACTTGCTTGACAACAGAGAGCTCCCAGATAGGAACTGAAGCAGACAATTAACTTAATTTCATTTTATGTTGTTTTAATTATGCCAAATTGATATAAAATACAAATAAATCTGAAAGTATCCCTCATTCTTCCATGGTTGCTAAACTCTCTGATGCAACCAGCACATAGACAGAAGAATATAAAAGCACCCAGCTTTTTTTTGCCCCCACGAGTAAGCTGTTGCTTTTAACAGTTTAGCCACACGGTTTCTGGAAGTTTGGGGTTTGTGCTTAACATGGCACTGTGTATCTCGTTAGTCAGTTTTGCAAAATGCCTTTAATGCAAGGTGGTGTGCACTTTTAAATGGTAGAAGGTAGAAGAGCTTTTAATATCACGTGCAATATACACCTGTATAAAACCAATAATTTGACTGATGTGTCGATGACTCATTTTATTTTAATTAGGCATTTTTTAAGTATCTGACATCCCTAAACGTGTTCCAATGTGCGGCTAGAGCAAATAAGATTTTTTTGAGACTCTGGAATCTCTTTTGTCTTCCCCTGCAGTAGCATGCTCAAAGGGAATCCACCTTTCAGAGTTGGTCTAAGAAAATCTGTCAAATTTCATGCCACAATAGACTAGGTGAGTGCATATGGGCAAAGTACCAGGTTTTGGCATAGTAATAGTAATCTCCATCCAGATAAGAACTTTTTGAACTGCACTTGTCCGGTTTCTTGCTGTTCCCTAGCACCGGAGTAGAGATTAAAGTACCCTCAGCTGTACTTCTGCCAAAGCCCAAGTTTCAGAACTGGAAGTGATTGTCACCTATTTAAACTGGTATCTCTCTCATCATGTTTCCCCATAAATTCCCCTCTTCTGGTTCTTATGCTCATGGCGTAAAGCACAGTAACAAAACCATAGCATATACAACAGAACAAGAAATCATAGCATTATCAATAGAAAAAGCACCCAAAAAGTGTTTCTGAAGGTTTCAAAGAACCCCATAGACACAGCTTGTTGTAGGAAGCAACATAACATAATCTACTGTTCAGAAAAGTTCCTCTTTCCCCTTCCTGCCTTTATCCAAGATGTGGATTTTTCCCAAGCTAGGTATCAGTGCAACACTGGGAAGCATTAATCTCTCTGTATTGCTTAAAATGATTGATAGACCTTGGGCGGTTTGGGTTTTTTTCATATACTCTTTATTTTACAGCAATGATGCCTCTAAAATAACTGATAGCATATCCATGGGACTGTGGTCATATATATCACAAGTCCCAAGCAATGCAATGCTTTTTTTCTAAACAAAGCAGAAGTGTTGCATATAGAGTAGTTTCTCCAAACACCTCTCTGGGGAAATTCTTCCAGGTTTTAAGATCTTACATCTGAGCAATATTGCATCCTGTCAAAGAGATCTGCTGTGAATTCTAATGTTTCAAATCTTGGACAATATGTTGTGCTAGTCCTTACAGCATCTGCAATGCAGTAATCATCTTTAACAGTTAAAAAATACCTTTTCATCTGTCTTCTGGGTTCCCCAAACCTAGAAATTAAGAAGCCTTATTACTTTTCATTCGAAGATAGTAAACAGTCTCCAAATCCTGCTTAGTTAATAGATATCACTTTAAATGAGATTTGTCATCTGAATAAGATAAAATATTCTGTAAAGTTATGCAGCTTAAGTCTGTCTGGGAAGGGAAACATTTCTCTCCATTATCCTTCAAAACGCTTTTCAAGTTTGATGACTGCCATGTCAATCTTGCATAAAGATCTCGATGGGATTCCGCTGATCACCCATGGATAATGAGATACACAGTTCACTGCTATTTGTAATGTACTGCTGACTGATCTGTGCTCACTCTTCCAACAGCCTTATGTGGGCAGTGTAGGAGAAAATGATGAAAATAGATCCATGTAAGAATCTAAAAACCTGACTTTTGAGGACGAACAGCTTTTGCCTTCCATTACTTTCTCTCAAAAACGAATGAGAAGCTGGGTAAATAACACACCAGTATTTCAGCATGCACCTATTTGAAGTGTCTAATGAATCTCCTTATTTGTACTTACGTCTTTCACTTATAAAAGGACATTTGCAGGAACAAAAGCCATGGTTTGAGGCTGGAAACTGAATGACAGGCATCTAACGCTTAAATGAATAGAAACATACCTCAGTCTGGAGTGTTAGAATCACATAGGCAGTTCGCGTTGACTTTTTATAACAGACTGTAAACTTCCAGTTGATCCTTAGGAGAAAGAACATTTAAATTGTGTGTAGAAGATTTAAACCTGTGTAACAAGGTGCCCATTTTTTCCTTCTAGCAGAGCTTTAGAATGATGATCGCTTCTATTCAAAGACTAAGTGGATCAAACTTTTGAGGCTTTTTTTTGTCCAGTCTCTGTGTGCAGAATTTTTGTCATAAAGATTCCTGCAACACTGACAGGAATGTTTACTGATACAGTGAGAAATGGAATAAGAAAAAATACAACTGTTTTCATATAGACACCTCAAACCTAAGAAACATATTTTAAGGGTTGGTTTCTCTGATTGCTGTATAACAGGAAACAATATTTTCTTCACAAGTTCAAAGCTGCCAATGTAAAAAAAAATACAGAAGCTTTATATCAGTATTCAATTATCTGTAAAAAAAAATTGCTTAGTACAAATCTGGTATTAATTCTATAAATCCCTAGAAGAAATAGAAATTTGGAACAGTATTCTCTCAGTTTAGACCGTAATGGAACATAGCTTTCTGTGGTAGTTCATGTCATTATTACCATTGGACATAACTTCATGGAGCTTCAGAGTCTTTCACCCACCTACATTTATTACAAGCAATTAAAACTGGCTATTTAAGAAATATGTAAGAGAAAAAAACGTGCTGCCTTCAAGTATTTCCAAGGCTACAGAAAAGAAAAACGACAAGGGATGATTGCATATGCTAAATTGTTACTCAAGTATAAAACATTTCTCTAAAAAGGGTTTTGCCTTAGCTAAAGTCTATGCAATGTTTCTTATATAAAATAAGAGCCCCCTCCCAAAATGCTGAATTCTGAAATCCATGGCACTCCACTGTTCTTTGTCTTTTCCCAGTATTTCAGGTAGCTGCCTACTAGCTCATCTGAATTTTGTTTATTAAACCAGAATTAGGACCAGCTGAATAATAAAGGTTTCTTCCCACCCAAACGATTCTATGATTCTGTGGTTGTGTGATATGAATCCTGTCACACCAGTGGAGGCAATAGTGTCACACCAGTGGAGGCAACAGCCTCCCTCCGGGAGCATGTAGTTGGAGAGGACTGGGCCTTGGCCTTTTTGCAGATGCTTTCACTTAACTACCACCTTTCTCTGGTATAAGGTGAAGTGAGGCAGTATTCTACCATGATTTTGAGGGGAGCAGTGGTAGAGGAAACATCAAGCCTGTCTTTACTCCTGATTGATTGAGCTCCCGAATATCAGAACACACAAAAGTCCTCTGTGCTCTTCTCCAACATGCTGCTGGAGAAGCTGGCAGAACCTCATGTTTTGGTAACTTGGTGCATTTTTGTGTCATAAAAGAAAGAGGCAAGTCCACTGCAGTGGCTACCTATGTACCACCACTTCAATCCCATTTTAAAAGAAACCTGAAAATCTGAAATATCATTAGGATCAGATTTGACTTATGGGTTGCGGTATGAGACTGTAACACACTGTATTATAAACTGATATTACAACCAGCCTATATCATATTATTGGATATTATGAATTCCATACATTTCAGGCTTCACTTAAGAGTGTGAAGTATGGCTCCATATCTATGTATGTGTAATTTAGCAATCCATTATGCCCAGTGCCTGTTGCTGACATGAAATACCAGTGTCACCAATTTTTATAATTCTACTTATATGAATTTATGTCTTCAAGGCTTTATTTGCTTAATGAAAGCTGATATTCTCTTTCACAGGGCCAAAGATGAGTTCTTTTCTCAAGGGCTTTCCATGAGTCCTTCCACTCATGAATAATTTCTCTGGTATCTAAAATGTCACTCATTTCTTCATTTCTCTGATTCGACCACAAGTAAATGACTCAAGACTGTCTGTGCACAGTGCCATGTTAAAAATATTAGCAGAAGATTTTTCATCTTGAACAACATGATTCTCTCAGGACACAGCTCTATCAGCAAGGCTTGTTTAGAGCCTTAAGTGTTTGAAATTGCACAATGAGAAGCAAAGTGCAAGGCTTAAAGTCATGTATTGTGGCAACTGCACACAAACTAGCAGGTTATGCTGTTTCCAGGAATGAGAGGAAGGATAGGGGACAATATGTCAAAATTATACCAACAGCAGTGAATAATTATCTTGGAATTCTCTCAGAATTTGTGGGGCCCTGCTTTCTCTTGCACTATAGAAAATTAGGATATGAAAACATGTAAGAGGTGAGGCTTAACTTCTGAATGTCAGCTGACATAAAAAATAAAATTCTAAGTTTCTTCCGATGAGTACTGTAGGAACTGAGACCTTACCCCCTTTTCATACTCATGAAAGAGGAAGAGAGCTGCATCTTTCTCAAATGTCTCTAACTTTCCACTTTCCATGTTGCTTTAGGCCATTGCATACATATATGTCTTCGCAAATGCACAGCTAAGTCAATGCAAAATGGAAATCTTAGGGCAAGAGCATCTACAAATGTTTCAGATTAGCCATTACATGCAAGTTAATGAAGCATGTGCCCATTTGTGGTTGCAACAAAGAAACAAGGAATAACATGCGCCCTGCCACCCACAGTGCCATGGTTCCGGGTGGGTGGCAGCCTGCCTCTGACAGCCTGTCCCCAGGACACTGCTGCCCTTGGCAGCTGGGGCCCCGCTCCCAGAGGAAGCCTCTGCCTTGGCCTGCCCTTTCCTGTCTTCCCCTGCTTACCGCACCCATTCCAAACAGTACACCACCCTTGCGCACCTCTTCCCTTCTCCCACTTTCAACCTCCCTCCTCTCTCCCTACCAATTAATGTTTAATATCAAAATAAAGAAAAACCTACACATTTGATTTACTATGGCTTATGCAGAGACAGCAACAAACCTTTCAGAACTTAAAGCCTCTGTTAGGTAAAGTATGTCAGGAGGTAAGGGATTTTTTTTCCCTAAGGATTGTGTTTTTCTTTTGTTTTCCTATTCTATCAAGATACAGAAAATTTAGATTTTGTATGCATTGTGTAAGTCTTATTCAAATAACCTTTACTGTTTAAAGAATAGTTTAAAATTTAAAAATGCATATACCAAAGGTTTGTTCATGTGAGTTATTGTCTCAGACATTCTGTGTGTACTTATCATTGCATTTTCTTTTTATAACCTGTTCCAAACCTGCATTCATAAATCTCTGTTGTCTTGTATGGCAGCTTTTCATGCAGAGCCAAAGTCATTCCTAAAACAAAAAGTTTTTTTCTAGTATTCCCCACTAAAATAGTCGTTCTTTGCTTCTACTTTGGCACATTGTTGCACAAGATTGTTTGCTCACTTACTATGATGTGTACTCTCTCCACTTTCTAGCCCTTTCTTATATCAGCTTTTCCCACCTAATCTCTAACTCATTCTCAGTTATGCCTTTCCCTGGTCCACTTGCAGTCAGTCAGTTTGCCTTCCCTGTGGACCCCCAGGGGATGAAATGAGCCTTTTAAAAGGCCCTTACAGGCTTTGTAAAGACCACTTCAGATATTCCCACTAAATTCTCACTCTCCTTGCCACAGTTGCCATTCTGCTACCTCAGCCACGTGTTAGCTTTTTCCTTTCCCTCCTTTTTAAGACCTAACTTACTGCTTCCCAAATAGACTCCTTTCCTGCTTGCTGTTACCATGTATCTAATCTCAGGTACCTCAACATTTTTCCACAAAGCCCTGAGCTGGTTTACCTCAGCATTTCCCTCTTAAAATCCTCTGCTCTCCACTCCAGGAACCCTGTCTTTTTCCATGTAAACCCCACTGTTACCACTTCTAAAGTACTTCTATCCACCTAGCCAAACCCCTTCCCTGCCCATATGAGGGTATACCTCTTTTTTCTTCTGAAATCCTTGAAATGCCACATCTGGGATACCTCAGCACTTCCCACCAAAACTTTTTGCTGTCCCCTCAGACAAACGTTGGCATTTCTGAGGGTGACGGAGCACTGGAACAGGCTGCCCAGAGGGGTTGTGAAGTCTCCTTCTCTGGAGATATTCAAAGCCCACCTGGATGAAGTTCTGTGTAAAATGCTCTAGGAGAACCTGCTTTAGCAGGGGGGTTGGACTAGATGATCTCCCGAGGTCCCTTCCAACTCTTACCATTCTGTGATTCTGTGTGATTCTGTGATTTCCCATCTGAGACTTGACCACCTCCCCCGTGAATTCACTCAAGTTTTACTACTCAAAACTGTTCATTCTACTTTCTGAGCCATATTAGCACTTGAAGCAAATCCTACACTCTTCCCTCTGAGGTACCTCAGTGTTTCCCACTCACATACATACACTGCTCTCTTCAGACATTTGGGGGTGGTTCCCGTGCTCCCAAATTTCACTATCACCTTGAGGCACCTCAGCACTTCCTACCTGTGCCCCCTTAAAATAGCTGAGCGCCCTCCACCCCCAAGAACCTCCAGCGTTCCCTTTGAGACACCTCAGCCTTCCGCCCCCCAAAATGGTCTGCCACCTGATGTACCT
>NW_009259712.1:116704-120172 GCF_000687185.1 Egretta garzetta | reverse complement strand
TCCTACGCAAATTCTCCACCGCCTCCGCTGCCTTGTCTCAGCATTTCTTGCCCAGGCCCCTCCGGAGCACTTCAACATTTCCCACAAAATAACCGCTGCTCTCCGGGCTCTGCCGCCACCGCGGAGGCGCCTCCGCCTTCCCCAGCCGGAGACCGCCCCCTGCGGGTCGCTGGCAGGCGCACCATGCCTTCCCGCCAAAGCCCCGGGCCCTCCCAAGTTCCTCAGCGCTCCTGAGGTACCTGGGCGCTCCCCTCTCCTGAGGGGACTCGGTGCTTCTACCTGGCAACCCAGCACTTTCTGCCCAAATGCCTCCTCCATCCCCCCAACCCGAGAAACCTCAGGTAAAGGTGTATTGCGGACTTACTGAATATTAACTGAATTCTGTCTGTGGCACTGCAAAATGAACACCTGCTGAGGTACCTCCGTACATCCTGCACTACTGTACATCATCTATAAAAAATACAGTTGAGATGCCCACAATGACCAATAAGACCAACTTACTCTAAAACTTGTCTGGATCCTCTGTAAAAGCAGGCCTGTCAGGACTGTTGTTCCAAATTGCCAGCTCACCTCACTGGTCATGGCTGATCTGAAGTGGATCATACCCAGAGAATCGTCACAAATTCCAAGAAGCACTGGAAGAAAATGTTCCATCAGAAAAACTTTATCCATAAATTACTCTGCAAGAAAACAAGCTTGTAGATTAAAAAAAAAAAAAAAAAAAAAAAGAAAAAAAACCCCCACCTTCCATTATGAAACAGCAAATCTGATGGCAAAGAGATCATGAAGACTATTTACAGAGATCAAGATGCCAATTACATTCTTTGAGAGTTCAGCATATAAAATATTAGAAGTAGATAAAGTTAGACCAAGTTCTTGGTCTAACCCATTTGCTGTGACAAAAGGAATATTGAACTTATATAGACAGAAACAAAATTGGTGAGTTTGCTCACTGTAACACATCAAAAAAAATCCTACAGATATCAGTAAGCCTAACATTTTACTCACCTGTTTGTGTGGAAATTCCTAGTATTTATGCTTAGCCCAAGTATGAGCTTTCTGTTGAAAAATAAATCAACCATTAGGACCACTGGATCTTCCTACGCCAGTGTAAAACACTTAGATCTGGATCTCCTATCCATAACTGGCCAGGGGATAACTGGATCCCCAGACCACAAATGATTTCAAAGACAACTCCATCCTGGGCTGCAAGCAGACTAGGAATTGCAACTGGTCACTGCCAAGCTTGCTTGCCCAACTTCCTCGTAACTTGGCCTTTTATTTTCAGCTGAATGTCAGTGAATATGTGACTGAAGTATATACATTTTGATTCATCAGACACTGAGAAGCTCTATAGTTGTAAAGACTTCTCAGCCAGTTTTTGTATCTCTCAAACAGAAATCTCCAGGAAGCACAGTATTTGAAAAATCTGGAAAATATATCACTATATAAATACTGCCTTTTTTCAAAAGGAGATGAGCTGGTGCAAATTTATTTAGATTATACATTAACTAAATGGAGATCAGAAAATGAAACACTTTATGAAAGTGGCTTAACCGTCAAGAGCACTCAGTCTGCAATGGAGCACAGCGGTGGCAAGGTAAGTCCTGTGGCTCAGGTCTAGACTGGGGCAGGCAAGACGGTTCCTCAAGCTTGGGAAGCCTGAGGGTGAGCAGAGGGACCTGTCAGGAGCCGGCAGCTCTCGTGAGCGGGGCTGATATGCGGCTGACACAGCGTGGGCATTGCCAAAAGCAATGGCAGGAGATTTAAATGGTCCTCAGGGAGAGTGAGTGACAGGGCATGGTGCGGCAGTTTGCGCGGCAGTTTGCACAGGCAGGGCTTTGCAGCCTACTTGTAGGTCTACAGCCCAGGGAAGTGCTTTTGGTCTCTGGCAAAATGGCAGGCACTCGTCTCAGATCTAAAACCCCTGTTCCTACAGAGAAAGCCCCTGAGATATCTGATGCATCCACCCAGACGGATCTGATAAGAAAGGAAACATCAGTACAGGCAGTGGGTTGCAGCAAGTGCCCAAGCCCTTCTCCCAATGAAAAGGTAAGTACCTGCAAAAGGTGCACACAGGTTGATGACCTGTTATGTCAGGTGGCCGAATGGCAGGAAACTGTTAAAAGGCTGCACAGTATTAGAGGAACTGAGACAGAGATAGTTAGGTGGTTTCAGAACCATGCTCCTGTGGCAGACACCACTGCAAAGTCCCCTGCAAAGAGAAACTGTACCAGTAACACATGGTTGACACCGTAAAAAGAAACAGTGAGTGCTCGTAGTGGTTGACTGTTGAAGGGTACTGAGGCACCCATCTGCTGACCTGATAGGGAGTCACGAGAGGTATATTGCCTTCCAGGAGCTGAGGTTCAAGATGCAGCTGAGAGGGTGCCACAACTTGTCAAGAGAAGAGACTACTATCCTTTGCTACTATTTCACGTAGGCAAGAATGACAAAGAAAGCCAAAACCTGGGTAAAACCAAGGAAGACTTGAGCTGTGGGGGAGCAACTGAAAAACACTGGTGCCCAAGTTATCTTTTCTTCCATTTTACCAGTTAGAGGAAGGGGTCAGCCAAAAATAGGCGCATAATGCATATCAACTTGTGGCTACATGGCTGGTGCCATCATGAGGGTTTTGGCTTTTGTGACAATGGGGCATTCTTTGATGACTACGACCTGCTAGGGAGGGATGAGGTCCACCTCTCCAGAAGAGACAAGGGAATCTTTGGCAGTAGACTGGCCAACTTGGTTTGGCGGGCTTTAAACTGAAGGACTCGGCGAGGGCAGTGGGGTCCAGAGTCACAACAAGGGCCATCACATCCAATGAGGGAATAAGTGTGGCCAATCAGAGCAGCAATAAACATGCTGTCTCCCAATTTAAGAATCAGAAGACCAACCACCTTAAGGGTGGGCATGGCTGTGGCAGATCCTCTTCCACTCCTCCAGGGAAACCTGCATGCTCAATTGCCTTCCTGAAATGCCTTTACAGCAATGCACACAGGATGGGGAATAAACAGGAAGAATTAGAGTTCTGCGTGTGATCTCATTGCGATTACAGAGACATGGTGGGATGACTCACATGACTGGAATGCTGCCATTGATGGCTATGTACTTTTCAGGAAAGACAGGCCAATGAGGCGAGGTGGTGGAGTTGCTCTTTATGTGAATGTCCTGGTTTCGGCTGGGATAGAGCTAATTTTCTTCATAGTAGCTAGCATAGTGCTGTGTTTTGGATTTAGTACCAGAAGAATGTTGATAACACACTGATGTTTTCAGCTGTTGCCAAGTAGTGCTCAGACTACTCAAGGACTTTTTGAGCTTCTCCTGCTCGGCCAGGTGCATAACAAGCTGGGAGGGAGCACAGCTAGCACAGCTAACCCAAACTGACCAAAGAGCTATTCCATACCATATAACGTCATGCTCGGGGGGGGGTTAGTTAGTTCGGTCGGTCGCTCGCGGCTCGGGGAC
>NW_009259712.1:109557-116445 GCF_000687185.1 Egretta garzetta | reverse complement strand
GGGGGGGGGAGTGAGCGAGCAGCTGCGTGGTGCTGAGTTGCCAGCCGGGTTAAACCACGACAGTGAAGGAGCAACCGGAATGTATAGAGCTCTCTCCAGGGGTGGATGAAGAATGAGTCCAGAGCTTATGGGTAAAAATTAAGGGATGGGCCAATATGGGTGACACTGTGGTGGGTGTTTACTACAGACCAACCAACCAGGAAGAGGAAGACATGAGGCCTTCTACAGACAACTGAAAGTAGCCTCACAATCACAGGCCCTGGTTCTCATGGGGGGCTTCAACTACCCTGGCCTTCTGGAAGGACCACACAGCAAGGTGCGCACAGTCCAGGAGGTTCCTGCAGAACTGATAACTTTTTGTCAGAGGTGGTGGAGGAACAGACGAGGAGAGCAGTGCTACTGGACCTTGTGCGGACAAATAAAGAACTGGTTGAGGATGTGAAGGTAGGGGGCAGCCTTGGCTGCAGCGACCATGAGATGGTGGAGTTCCAGATTCTGCGTGGTGGAAGCAGGTCAGTAAGTAGGACCACAACATTGGACTTCAGGAGAGCTAACTTTGGCCTCTTCAGAGTCCTACTTGGAAGAATCCGATGGGTTAGGGGTCTAGAAGGTAGGAATGTCCAAGAGAGCTGGTTGCTATTTAAGTGTAATTTCCTCCATGCTCAGGATCGGTGCATCTCCATGAGTAATAAATCAAGTAAACGAGGGAGGAGGTGGATGACCAAGGAGCTTCTAGCAAAGCTCAAAGGGAAGAGGGTCAAGCCACTTAGGAGGTATACAGGAATACTGTCAGAGCAAGCAGGGAAGCAACTAGAAAGGCTAAGGTCTACCTGGAATTAAATCTGTTGAGGGATATCAAGAAGAAGGGCTTCTTCAAGTACATCAGCAGCAAACAGAAGACTAGGGGAAATGTGGGGCTGCTGCTGAATGAAGTGGGTTCCCTGGTGATGGAGGATACAGAGAAGGCGGAGCTACTGAATGCCTTCTTTGCTTCAGTCTTCACTGCAAAGGCTGGCCCTCAGGCTTCCGAGTCCTTGGAGGTAAGTGAGCAAGCCTGGAGAAAGGAAGACCTTCCCTCGATTGAGGTGGATCAAGTTAAGGACACCCACAAATCCATGGGCCCCGATGGAATGCACCCGCAAGTGCTGAGGGAGCTGGCAGACATCATTGCTGAGCCACTCTCCATCATCTCTGAAAGGTCCTGGAGAACAGGAGAGCCTTCTATGATGGCATGACTGGCTGGGTAGATGAGGGGAGAGCAGTGGATGTTGTCTACCTTGACTTCAGCAAGGCTTTTGACACTGTCTCCCATAGCATCCTCATAGGGAAGCTCAGGAAGTGTGGGCTGGGTGAGTGGACAGTGAGGTGGATTTGGAACTGGATGAATGGCAGAGCTCAGAGGGTTCTGATCAGTGGTGCAGAGTCTAGTTGGAGGCCTGTAGCTAGTGGAGTTCCCCAGGGCTCAGTACTCGGCCCAGTCTTGTTCCACTTATTCATCAATGACCTGGATGAGGGGACAGCAAGTTCATGGGGGCTGACCTGCTGCAAAGCAGCTCTGCTGAAAGGGACCTGGGACTCCTAGTGGATGACAGGTTGACCATGAGCCAGCAGCGTGCCCTTGTTGCCAAGAAAGTCAATGGCATCCTGGGGCGCATTAAGAGGAGGGTGGCCAGCAGGTCAAGGGAGGTTATCCTCTCCCTCTACTCTGCCTCAGTGAGACCGCACCTGGAGTACTGTGTCCAGTTCTGGGCTCCCCAGTTCAAGAAAGATGAGGAACTCCTAGAGAGAGTCCAGAGGAGGGCAACAAAGATGATGAGGGGACTGGAGCATCTCCCCTGTGAGGAAAGGCTGAAGGATCTTGTTTAGCCTGAGGAAGAGAAGACTGAGAGGGGATCTCATCAACACTTACAAATATCTTATGGGTGGACGTCACGAGGATGGAGACAGACTCTTCTCAGTGGTGCCCAGTGACAGGACAAGGGGCAGTGGGCACAAATTGAAGCATTAGAGGTTTCAGTTGAATATGTGGAAGAAATTCTTTACTTTGAGGGTGACAAAGCACTGGAACAGGCTGCCCAGGAGGGTTGTGGAGTCTCCTTCTCTGGAGATATTCAAAACCCACCTGGACAATGTCCTGTACAGCCTGCTCTAGGTGAACCTGCTTTAGCAGGGGGGTTGGACTAGACGATCTTCTGAGGTCCCTTCCAACCCTTGCCATTCTGTGATCTGTGAAAACATTTTAATTCAGAACAAATAACTGTAATTGGTGAACTTGTCTTCTGAACATGCTTCAGATAGGACTGTACCATCTGGAATTATCAGCAATTTGACAAAACGCCAAATTTCCAGTTTTGAATTCACTGATATTACTGGAATCTATTCGATATATTCTTTATTTTGGATTCATGACTAACATCACAATGTACTTTTTGCAGAAGAAAAAGAAAAAAATGCCTAAAAAGACCACATAACTATTTCTGGTTATGATATTCTTATTTTATACTTAAGAAGCCTCTAGAAATATCTAGCTGAATGATCGCTGCATTACCTGAACAAGCTCTTTTGCAACATGATAAGGGTTTTGTTAATGTTATTCCTGATCCTGGTCAGCTTCATGAAGGACACCAGCCCCAAAAAACACTGTTTATTAAATACATAATACAAATATATAAATTAAATACAAATCACAGAATAATTTTACTACATTGCATAACAACTGATGACAAAGAAGAAATTGAGTGAAGATCACATGCCTGTGGCAATAAAGTAATAAATCAAAGAAGGAGCATGATTTTTATTTGTTTTGGTAATTGTCCCTCAAGCATCTTTGTATTTGATTTTCTTATTTTGTGTGCAAGTTACTAAAAGTGCAATAGAAATAGATTTTAATAAGATTTAAAAAAAAAAAGAGATAGGCACTCAAATCATGTAGTTGCAAAATTTCTGCTTTACCTTCATGCCTCAAATTTACTCAGTCTTCTGGCTAGCTTTGATTTTTTTTTTAGATTTGACATTACTATGGCTATGTGAAACACTAAAAAATCTTCTGCTGCTTGATCATTACCCTCCTAAAAACTCTAATACTGCTCTCCTCTGGTCCTGTATGTTACCTTTTCCCAAATAGTTTATTAGATAGCTTACAGTTAGTTTGTCCACAAATTAGGGCTTCATATGTCAATGTCACATACACCACCATGTCCAGCCTAACAACTAACACTCCCAGATTACCTTCTTGTTCACAACTACTCTTTCAACTTTTACCAGTCGCCAGATTTCCCCTTGCTACCATGGGCATTGTCTTGTTCTGGTGTTTGATGTCCTAGCATCAAAAGTCTAGTGTTTTTCTCTATGGAAATAATTGCCCTTTCACTGTTTCATTTCTCTCAATCTTCTTAAATCAGTGTTTTCACCAGCCTGTTTGTCACGAAGGCTGACTTCTGCCTTGTCAGTAATTCCTCTTATTTTATTCCCAGTCAATCCAATCAGTTATCTCTGGCGCTACAGCAACCGACTCCCTGATGACAGTGTGACCTCCAATCAGGTATCATTTGTACTTATAATTTGTCCTTACCATTTGTTCTTTCCCACTCCTGTATTGAGCTCTTCAAAGTACAATGAGCTTCCTACTGCACTGCCAGAGAGAAAAAATGTGAGTATCAGTGCTACTATTAAGTTAAGGTACTCCGGTTTGAGTTCTAGAGAATGGAAAGATGAGAAACCAAATCAGAAGCACCCACTGCCTGAGTGAGTAAGAAGGACGTAGGTTGAAGATACAAGGAAATGAGCCTGAGGAAATGGCCTCGCTTGTAAACTTGCCATCTGAAGTTTCTCTTCTTTTTCACCTGCAACTGAAAGTCCTTCCTCTGACACAGGACAAACAGGATGGCTACCTAAGGAACCTAAAAAGCAGGGGCACACAACTGCCTTACCCTTGTGTGTGCCCATGTAGCTGTTTGTGTATACATGATTTCAGCTCTGTGGGAATATGGAGTTAAATCATTTACAGTAAACAGGCATCCCCAGATGAGCAAATGAGCATCTCTGGATTGTATTTCATTGAAATATATTGAGTTACCTGAGTAAGCAAATCCAGTTAAGGTAATTATAGACCCTCTCTTCTTACCAGAGAGGTCCATGATCATTTAAAGTTCCGGAGTGCCACTTTCTGGACACAAGATGAAGGATGCCTTTCTCACTGATGGAATTAAGCTCTAATTATTTATCAAGGAGTTCATCACAGGGTGTGAAATCAGATGTCACGTCTCTCTAATGTTTTGCTAATATTTTCTTTCTTTACTCCAAATTTTTGGTTTCTGCTTTTGGAGCACCTTCTTCCTCACTTCTTTCTCTTCTCTCCCCCAAAGAAAACAGGAGAAAGCAAAGTGGTCTAGTTTCTAATATCCAGCAAAGTATGGTCTTGGATAGGGGCAGTACATACTGGCTTGCAATGAACATGTTGCTTCTGAGTGGAAGGGACTGAACTTATGGTGAAGTTTTGCTTCCTTTTCCACACTGTCTCAGGATTATGTTTCTGATGGAAGTATGCTAGCTTATATGGAGGGTTTCATCCATAAAATAAGGTAATGATAGAAGGTAATATTTACATCCACAAGGAAGACAAAGCCCTAGAATATCTACATACACAATAACAGCTTGACAGAAAACAGAATCGGAAGAAAAAAAGAGATGGCCTGAAAGTATGAAACCTCTCAGCTGTAGACTTAGTGCATGCAGATGGCAAATGAGGATAAATCTGTTCAATTGTAACTTTTGCTAGCATATGACCTTTTTTCTTAGCTTAATCAATAAATCAGCCAATACTTCTCCAGTTTTCTCCGAATCCATCTTGAACAGTAAAAACAATTTCTCTATTGCATATCTCCAAAATTCAGAAAGCAAACCTCAGTGACTGACAAATGGGATTTTGAGATATTTTAATTACTCTAAGCAATAAGAGAAATAAGGGAAATATGACATTTCCCAAAATAAACTGAAATCTGATCTGAATATACTGGATGATGGGTCTCATAGCACAGTTGGTTTTTTAGGTGAGAAGCACCCACTAATTATCATCATTAAAATACCACATGGAATGCAGACACTACATTCCTTTTTTCAGTAAAAACGCTTTGTGCTTCAGAGCGCCATATTGTGATTGAAACTAACCTTCTGAGTAGGAATAGTAAACTGCTTCTGAAACAGATTAATTCATTTTTATTGTTGGCTAAGATGCCTATATTTCTCTCAGGAAAATTCTGCACAGCAATAAAAGTCGATACACCATGCAGCACACACATAATATCTCTCTCTTTAGGCAATGTCAAACCAATATATATCTGATAAGTCTCTGAGTGTGTGCAGTAAACTCAGAGCATCCCTTCTGTATGTGACTTAGCATACATAAGCAGATCAGGCAGAGAGTTTCTGTGCAGTAGCCAATGCTTCAGGAGCCGTGGATGCGAGGATGCCTCAGGGGAATAGGGCACGCAGGAACCACTGCTCTGAGAAAGCACAAAACCAGCTGTATTGGTTTAGGCCACAGGCTCAGCTAGCTGAATTTCCTGTCTGCAGCAATAGATGATTGTGCTGGTCTAAAGGAAAAACCTAATTAATAAAGCTAGCATAGGTGCTCCTAGCCTGCAGCAATCTGTGGCTCAGAAACTTTCTGAGGCAGTGATGTTATCTTTCCAATTAATACAATCTTCTAGTATCCAAAAATATTCTGTGGAAAGGAGTTCCACAGCTCAATTATATGCATTGTGTGAAGGACCATCTTTGTCTTTTTTTCATTTTGACCTGCCTCATGAAGGTTTTAAAGTTTTAATGTCATTGTTTTAATGCCTCTTGTTGCTGTCAAGTATTATTTCTTATTCATATCCCTCATAAATCTCTCTTGATGGTATGTCTGGGTTGTCTTTTTGCAGACTGAAGAAGGCTGGCTATTTAGTACAGAATCTTCCCTATCCTTCTTGCAGTCAATTTATTCTGCAGCACAGTATTTCTTCTATTTTGTTCTCTGTTTATTTTTTCCTCTTTTTCTTTCTCTGTCTGTCTTTGTCTTTCTCTTCTTTTGGATTCTTACCGAGTGCTCAGCTAATGTTTTTGTCGACCTATTTGTTATAATCATAGAATCATAGAATCATAGAATGTTTGGGGTTGGAAGGGACCCCTAGAGGTCATCTAGTCCAACCCCCCTGCAGTGAGCAGGGACACTGCTAACTAGATCAGGTTGCTCAGAGCCCCATTCAACGTGTCCTTGAATGTTTCCAGGGATGGGGCCTCCACTACCTCTCTAGGCAACCTGTTCCAGTGTTTTACCACCCTCATTGTAAAGAATTTCTTCCTTATATCTAGTCTGAACCTATGCTGTTTTAGTTTAAAACCATTTCCCCTTGTCCTGACACAGCTGGCCCTACTAAAAAGATTTTCCCCATCTTTCCTATAAGCCCCCTTTAGTTACTGAAAGGCTGCAATCAGGTCTCCCCGCAGCCTTCTTTTCTCCAGGCTGAACAACCCCAACTCTCTCAGCCTGTCCTCATAGGAGAGGTGCTCCAGCCCCCAGATCATTTTTGTAGCCCTCCTCTGGACCCACTCCAACAGTTCCATATCCTTCTTGTGCTGAGGGCTCCAGAGCTGGACGCAGTACTCTAGGTGAGGTCTCACCAGAGCAGAGTAGAGGGGCAGAATCACCTCCCTGGAGAAGCTGGCCACGCTTCTCCCGATGCAGCCCAGAGTACGGCTCATGTCCAGCTTTTCATTCACCAGCACCCCCAAGTCCCTCTCAGCAGGGCTGCTCTCGATCCTTTCTTCCCCCAGCCTGTATTGATACTGGGGGTTACCCCAACCCAGGTGCAGGACCTTGCACTTGGCCTTGTTGAACCTCATGAG
>NW_009259712.1:99923-109078 GCF_000687185.1 Egretta garzetta | reverse complement strand
TAGGTGGTCACTAACCTGATCTTCTCCTACAGCAGGAGGGGTTTTGCCCTCCCAGTCCCCCTCATGCCATCCATCAACTCGGGAGGGGTGAGGAGAGAGGTTGCCAGTGAAGACTGAGGCAAGAAAGTTGTTGAGTACCTCAGCCTTCTCCTCATCTGCTGTTACCAGCTTGCCGGTCTTGCTCATCAGCGGGGGTACACTTTCTTTAACCATCCTTTTCCGGCTGATACATCTGTAGAATCCCTTCTTATTATTCTTTGCATCCCTAGCCAAGTTTAGCTCCAGCTGCGCCTTGGCCTTCCTGACCCCATTCCTACACAACTGGACCGCGTCCCTATACTCTTTCCAGGATGCCTGTCCCTGCTTCCACTGCCTGTGCAGTTCCCTCTTGCTCCTTAGTTTGACCAGCATCACTTGTCTCAGCCGTGCTGGTCTCTTCCCTTCTTTGCCCGATTTCTTACACTTAGGGATCGGGAGCTCTTGCGCTCTGTGGATCACTTCCTTAAAGATCTGCCAGCTCTGTTGTGTTCCCCTGTCCCTGAGGACCGTTTCCCAGGGAGTCCTTCCGACTATCTCCTTGAGGAGCTGGAAGTTTGCTTCTCTAAAATTCAGGGTCCTGACTGTTCTCTTTGTTCTTCCCATTTCCCTCAGGAGCGTGAGCTCTACCAGCGCACGATCACTGCAGCCCAGGCTGCCTCCGATCTTGACATCTCCGACGAGCTCGCTTGCATTGGTAACCACCTAAGGTGTCTTTCAAGGTTTGTAGTAAACAGATCTGTAAAGTTAGGGCTGTTTCACCTCATATGTATGATTTTGCAAATTTTAATTCTGCCTTTTTATAACCCAGCCACTCAGCCTCTAAATGTTCTTCTGCAATTCTTGACAGTCACCCCTATCTTTACTACCCTCATTAGTGTAAAAGCCAGCAAATTTTGCCACCTTGTTTTCCAGACCACCTGTGGCAATAGGTAAAACCAAAGTTTTCATATATTGTCCATCTAATGCTTCAGGCTGAGCAGTGTCACAGGCAGGTTAAGCAGTTCAGCTCTTCCACATACTCAAAACTCACCTTTAAAAATGAATCAGCAAACAGACCCGAGATCAGAACTCAGAAGCTCTCACAGAGTTTCAGGACACTTGGTTCAGGACTGAAATAATAATAATATGGATTACTTTTTGCTGGCTTAAATAAGGGGAGGCTGGATATGGGCACTGTTGATCCCATTTGCACTGTACCTCTCCCTTTGCCTGGTGAAAACTGAGGTAATTTATCTAACAAATGGTCACTTAGTGCTATAGGGGGAAAGGTTTTGGTAATTTCATACGGTCTGTTTTACTTTCGTTCTAAGGCACTGTAGCAGCATTGCTTTTCATCCTATTGTACAGTTCATCAAACAAAATGAAGTATTTTCCATTTTGTGATGTGGAGAGTGGATGTTTTTCTAGTCCTTCTGGACCAAACATGAATCACATGATTGTCTGAAATTGCAGGAGACCAGATTTGATGAGCCATGTCTCTTCCATGTCTCTGTTCCCTGGTTCTGAAAGAGCCTTGTATCTACAACACAAATTGCTACTAAAAAAAAGAGAATGAAGGAAATTAAACAAACAAAAAATAAAGGAAAAGAACATGGCATGATAAGAGACCAGAGGGCATATAAAAATCTTAGGACAGATCGAGGGGCAGTGTGAAACACAAATGCCCAGCATGGGAAAAGGGAAGGAAAGCGGAGGCAAGGAATTTTTTGAAGTCTTGTATAATATATTCGTTCTAGTTTCTCTTTCCACTTTCTTTAGATCTTTGTCGTATATCAGGTACAACAAACGTGCTTGCCTGTTGTCTTACTGATGACTATTATTTCAGAATAATCATTGAGTAAGTGCTCTCAACTGTGTTTGTTTCCACATGTGTCTTAATGGTGACATTGTGAGAAGGTGACTCCCATCTACAAGATTTTCCATTTTGTCTGAAGACACTGAGCTCATAGGCACCATGTTCCTTCAAGAACAAATTCCGTATTTCATCAGGTGGGTTTCCAAAAAGACCACTTTCTACAGACTTAAGTTTTACTTGTGAGGTTTGCAAATCACTCATAGCTCTCATTAAGCTCTCATATCAGTGAGGAATCAGTAACAAGATTTGAGCACTAAGGCAATGTGCTTTCAGTAGCCATTTTTTCTAGGCAGAAAAATATCTGTTTTCTGAGATATTTTCATTTTTTGTAAGGTTTTGCTGTTGTGTTTTTTGGTTTTGGTTGGGTATTTTTTTTTTTTTTTTTAGGTACAGAGAATTATAACTGAGCCAGAGGTCAAATGTACATTGGTTCCCTGTGGTTATGTCTGAATGCAGTGGAAAGATCAGCATGTTCCAGCCAAACAGATGAAAAAAACCAGCGTATTTTGTGAAAGGAACTGCCTGAGTACCAAGAGAAATGTGAAGGCCAAATGAGTATGTACAAAATTCTTGAGGACATTATGATTTTCGAAGAGTTATTCAACAATAAGTCTAAATATGCAACTTTCTCACCTGCTGGTCTCCTGAACCTTCTTGTTATCTTAGGTTAGACTGCTTTCTTTGGATACTTCAAAGTGCCTTTTTATGGTTTTCCATACAAACAGTTTTTGTTTCAAAGGGACTTTTTAGAATTTTTCACTGTCCTTTTGTTGGTCTGTTTCTTAACATTGGTCTTTTGGAAAAAAGTAAAAAAACCCACAACTAGTTCTTCCTCCTGACTGGGAGGAAGTAAAACTTTCACTGCCAGGAGCTTGTATATTGTCCCTTAATTCTGAAATGCCGTAGCTCTTGGACCTCGTCATTTCATGTCCTACAGCCCATTTATGCTGATGCTAGCATCTGTAGGGAGGGCTGCACAGTGAAACGTGGGATCTGGGACTGATCTGGCTAAAAACTAACTGGGGGAGGGGAGTGGCGGTGGTTTAATTTTTGCTGGATTTCCCTACCCTGACTAACTCATGTCTGTATGAACACTAGCGCTGGCATGAGGAACAGGACAGAAAATGAGAACTGGGGGAAGGCCAAAACTGTCTGTTTCACCGGCAGTGCCAGTTAATGCTGCATTGATTGAAGTTATGAAACTATGATCTAAGAAATACAATCATCTGAGATGTCAAGTGCGCTGAAATTATGTTCTTTAATGTCTTCATGGATTTCATGCCTCATGCCTGTCATGTGTTGACACTTTAATGAGTGCCTGTCTCCCCAAAACATTATTGCAAGCACGGAAAGAATGCTAGGCCGTGCAGACAAAATTAGAGTGATTGGTTGAGTGCATGGGCCAGGACAGAAAGAAAGGTCTTCCAGGTTCTGGAGACAGTTGGTAAAGTGCTCTGATAGCCACAAAAGCTTCACACAAGGTTGTGGGAGACATGCCTGAACCACAAGAATTTATGATGATCAGGTAAACAACCAGTTTACTAAAACTTGTTCTTTTTCTTACATTGAGGTCATCATAGGGAAGCCACACTCAATTTTACAGAGCATATTCCTCTCCCCAAATGTGCCTCCCTAACAAACTCCAATACGCTGATTTCAGCGATGCAGACATGTGAAACTTCCGAGCTATTTATACGTACCAGAATAAATCACATTTATAGATGCAGCTCGGATGCAGTTGGTTTGGCAACTAACCAAATTGTGCTTATATTAGTATAATTTAAAATACTGGACTGAAATCATAACTAGAAGAAGAATGTAATAGACCCTAATAAAAGAGTTGATAAATGAATTGTACAAACTCTTAGAATAACTGGAGGTGAACCAGTCTGTCCACCAGTGAAGGTATTTGGATTGCTACTGATGAAATTGGCTGTGGGCAGCTCAATCATCAGAAAATCACTGGCTGTATTTGGAAGAATAAAGTAAAGGAAGAATATGGGACTCTAAGATAAAGTTGCGTATTTTTCCACATTTTAAAATATACTTTGGGGAAAAAATCTACTATCCTTAGAAGTCATATTGTTTCTTTTCATCTAGTTATCAACTGCCCAAGCCTTTATACAAACAAAGAACTAAGGAATTTGTGTAACTTAACTCTGTACAATAACGTGAAGCTTCAAAATGAGTAAAACATTCTGTACTGTAGCTATTTCAATCTTTTTTCAGAACTAGATATCTCAGCTGTGAGAGCTACAATATTGATTCATCTGGGTGGAATGAAATATGACTAGCAAGAGTGATACAGAAAATTCTGCTGATCTGATTTCCTCTCCCTCCCACTGCTCCCGACCATGAATACCTTAGCCTCCAATAGTTCAGTTGATGAGTGAAAAAAAAAAAAAAAAGATTCTGAGGTAGGAGCAGTAGTTTCTAAACTGCAAATTTAAGCCCATAGTTTTCCCTTAAAACTGGACTAAGTATAAGGAACAAAAGGAATGGATAATAGCATGGGGGAACCACAGTCATCACCACCAGATACAATGAATAGCCCACCCACTGTATCAGCATCCGAGCACCCTTGGACAAAGTCTGCGCTACAAATTGGCGTACAGGCAAATCAACACAGGTGTGTCACTGAGCATTGTCCTAATACAAGACACGTGCTGATAATTGTCTTTTTTTTTCCTGACCTTGTTTAGTAAAGGATGCAGTAAGTCAGTCTCTGTTCTATTCCTATTCAATGGGTGGTGTTGACATACAGCTTAAGGCTACTCCGCATAACAGCAAAAAAAAATTGGTTTTCTGAAGGGATTTTTCTGAGTCTGCAAACAGAACCAACCATTCAAAGACACTTTTAAAGTGATTTGCTCAATTCCCTGGAGTAATTATTCTCAGACGCGAGAGTGACAATTCAGATGTCAGCATTCTAACATCGCTGGTCATTTTACAAGACACATTCAGCCCAGCCCGTGTACCTATCTATTTTTGTAGGTCAAAGTGGAAGCAATTTGGGGGACTATAACAGGAATTTTCTTTTCCTCATCAATTCAAGAAGTGAGATATTGTGAGGAGAGATGTGAAGTGCCATCCTTTTGCTCTGGGTCATTTGGAGCAAGTCTACACTAAAAACCTGAAGCATGGCAAAAGCACATAGAGATGTGATTTTTTGATATCACTATGCTGGCAAGAAGCCCTGCTATAATTGCAGTATTACGTGTTTAAAATGCTTTTTACAGTACTGTTATGCCAGCACTCATCAAATCTGTACATTCTCTCCCTCTTTCTTCTCTCTCTCTACTTACAGGCAAAGGACTGGTGCAGACCTGAGCTGAAGAGCTGACCATCTGTACAACTGTACCCACATGGTATGAAGGAGCAGTAAATGCTGTTCTGACCAGTGCTAGCGAAAAGGCTAAATCAACACTAATGGAACTCCCATCACCTCTCGGCCCAAACCAGGGAAGAGTGTCATCAGAAGAAGCGATCTTCTAAGGCTTTCTCTGACCGCACCACAGGACATTTGGTAAGAAGAAAAAAAGCGTTTATGTTAATCCATCCATTATGCCTCTGAATGTGTGGATAGATTTCCCAGAAGTTTTATCACCTCGTGGTACATGGAGACCCCGTTTAAGGCTGTGAGGAGCAATCTCTCACTGCGAACTGTCTGCAGCGTCAGCTAGTGATGCTACAGCCGGGGGAAAGCTAAATTGCACGGTAATAAGCAAGGGAAGAGGATATGGCAATTGAAATCATTAGGACACTGTAGCAACTCACTTTCAGATTCTATTTTTATACACCTTTAAAACAGTATTTCCAGGGTGTTCTTTTTTTGCTTATTATATTAAAAATAATTCTTAACTGACACAAGAATCTCATGTAAGACCCAAGAAGCTGATTATACTGATGAAACACACAAAATACCGTCAAATTACCTAAATAAACCAACCCAAAATTTAAGAAAAAATGTTTTCAGAAGTGTGTTTTTCAAATTTACTGTGTTCCTTCTATTAATTAAAGTGCACTGTTCTTATACTAGCTAAAAAATCACTGTGTGGTCACTAGAAGATGAAAGCATAGGACGTATAAATGATACGTTCGTGGTAGGATTTGTTTTCATATTTCAAATATATTAGGACATGTGACTTCCTTTCGTATGCACATCTTTTCCTCCACAGACATAAAAAGCAGCCTACTGAAATCTCCAAGTGATTTTCCACCTTCAAGTTCGGGGGAGGTATCAGGATGAAGCTATGGTTTTCAACAGATTCCTCCAGTGCATCCCAAGAAATTCAGTAAAATGTGTAATAACAGTTTGAATGGTGTCATTTTAGATTTGAAAGTATGATGGGAACAATTACACGCACCTGCCTCAGCAGCAGGAACAAAAAAAATAACTGCAGAGAACACCACCTCCAGAGAGCTTCGCTAAAGAAATCGCAGGCAGAAACCAGGCCTGCCATCACTTTTAGCCCCCCCTTGATGGGTGACACTGGATTCCAGTCCCGGCAGTGACATTTCTTAACTGCTCAGGCCTTGAAAACAAGCGTTGGAACTACTGTGATTCCAGTGTTCACCTATGAAACCACTCTTCTCCTAGATCATCTTTGTGCTTGTGCTGCTACTTTGCAGATTACTGAAAAACGCCCTGGCTGGCTGGGTGATGATGTTTCCTACACATCATGCCTTTCACTACCCTCACTCTAATGGAAATGCTGTCTTGGGTGTTAAAGGCTCAGCTGCAGCATTCAGAGGAAATAAAGTATTTTCTTCTTTGAAAGATGCTGCCGGTTCTGTACCAACACAGAGGAAACCATCAAAACACAATCTAGGTGCCAGAGTACAGCCACCTGTTAGGATCCAATTTTGTTGGTTGAGAGGAAAGGCCGC
Source organism: Egretta garzetta (assembly GCF_000687185.1). Lineage (NCBI taxonomy): Eukaryota > Metazoa > Chordata > Aves > Pelecaniformes > Ardeidae > Egretta > Egretta garzetta. Next base: position 102,294 of record NW_009259712.1, on the reverse strand, counting down.
CTTGCTTTGTAGCCGACCTCAGATGAGTCTGAGCTAGGGGTGGCTGGACCAACCTCTCATTTCAGGTTCGATCCCTTCCAGCACGATTAAGACACAAACGAGGTCAGATGTCATAAGCCCACCTGTTTATTAACTGTGCAGGGGAAAGAGAGAGAGCAGAGATAGGAAAGGAAGAAAAGAAAGATAGAAAGTTAAGCAAGAGGTCCAGATGGAAGAGTGCAGTCACCACCATGGATCCACAGCATCCCAAGGGTCTGTGCTTCTGGGGTCTTCAGTGGTCTTCCGTGGGGTTGGTGGTCCCCCATGGTCTTCAGTGGTTGCCTGCAGAGTTGATGGTCCCCCCGCCTAGGCAGCCTGAGATGGCAAACTTTTATAGGCCTTGTGCCTAAGGCACACACTTGCGCATACATTTCCTGCGCTTTCCTTTTGGCTTTGTTGTTGTTGGGCAGGGGCAGGGTTCAAACCACAGGCCTTGGTGGGTAGGCACCCCACCTGGGTGTCCTGTAAGCAAAAGAAAGGTCCGCTGCTTCAGCAAGCCTGAAGGGCCACCTTGCCTGATCTTCTCAGATAAGCACACAGAGGAGCAAGTTTTGAGACAGTTAGCTGGCTATTCAGTCTCTCACACCACCAAACACTTAACTAAAATCCTTTAAAAAGCAGGAAAGATGTGATTCGTGAGATGGTTGAAGAATTTCACTTACATAAGTACAAGGCAGAGACTTGAATATGCTTGTACCTTTATAAGAAGTTTATATTTAGCAAATAAAATTAATTTTCATTTCCTCATCACTGAACTAATTCAGTCCCACATTATGACATCAGTTATTTTGCCTTTTGTTTGGAAAGGATTTAGCTGATATAAGGGCTCTGTCTGCTTTGGGGAGATGACTCCCTCCCAGTCACATCAATCAACTTTCTCACGCAAACTCACAGGTCTTGCGTTATGGTCCATTTCGGGCACATATCGAGTCCCAGTTCTGAAGAAGGAAAAAATAAACAAAAAACCCCTAATAATACGCTCTCATTGCTTAGTTTTTGAATTAAACCTGGTTGTGCAGGATCTGGTTTTGCAGGATTTGGTTTCAGTGGGATTCTGCCCCTGCTTACTCATTTAATTGGATATATGTATCATTTCCGTCACTTCATTAGGGATGAAAATATTATTTGCCAGTGAGATTCAACAGAAACCATTTTTATGACCATTCAATATTTAATCTCCATGCAACTGACATCTAATTGTTGTCGACATTTAATTGCATGAGTTCCTAAAGATCCCTTTCACTAAAAATCTTGTGGCGCGGGGCAGTCATGTTCAGATCATACACCCCACGTGCCCTTGCTTCAGGATCCCTGTGTTGTTGTTGGAGAGGCCGCAATTCCTAACCTCAGTGTTCTGAGCGATGGCGCAGCCTATGTACTTTTTCATGTATTTATTTGTGGGGTTCCTTCTCGGGCCTCTGTTGCACTCTGCCGCTCACCCTGTGACCAGGGATCTAAGGCAGCCTCAGCTGGTGATCTGGGAGCCAGCCTGCAGGCCAGTGTGCTGAAGCTCTGAGGTGGCCAGGAACACACCGTGATGGCACAGGAGCACGGCTGCCAGGTTGCAGGTCGGAGTCCGGGGGTGTGGGGGGCGGGGCTCATCTGCAGTCTGGTGCGTCGCACAGCAACCGCTTGGTGACATTCGCCCTGGAAACAGCTTTTGGGTTTTGCCACAGGTACATCGTGCTCAACAGAAGATGTGTACCTTGCCTCCTGAGCTATTGTCACAGGGAAGAGCTTCAGGCCCCAAAGACGTAGAGGCTGGGGGAGGGCAGGAGGAATTCCCCCGCTGTCTACCACAGGAGAGGACACTATGTGGGGCCAGATCCCTGGATGACGCGAGGAAAGGCGAAGACACCAACAGGCAGCTCCACAGAGGTGCATCAGGCAGGCCCCAAAAGACCCCCACACTCCAGAGGAGTGGATGTTTATGGCAAACCTGGAACACAAGCAGGCATTTACATTGTGGGGAGTGGTTTGGTGATGGGTTTGGGTGCGGGTAGGTTTGGCAGAGCTGGGTATCGCTACAGGGTGACAACAGCAGGGTTAGGTGTTACTACAGTAATTTGGTGTTACAGAGCTTTTCCTAATTACATCAATCTTCTGCCTGCTGCCAGTGTGTTTATAAAATACAAGAACTAATCCACCCTAACAGGCAGCCCCAGTGAGAGCAGCAACGACCTCAAGCTTTGTGTTTCAGGCAAGCTTCATAAAACCAAAACTTTGGTGTTTGATTTAAATTAAAATTGACTTAGCGTTAGGACCTCAGTAAACAAGACTTTAAAATGATGACGAAATTCATTACCGTTACCTTCCGTCAGTCTTTAACGTG
>NW_009259712.1:60754-99562 GCF_000687185.1 Egretta garzetta | reverse complement strand
CCCGGGGCGGTCGCACTTCCCGCTCTGAGGCCTTTTGCGCGGCGGCACGTGTGGCGCGGCCCTGAGGCTGGGCGCGGTGTGGGGATGTGTGTGTCCGCGTCCGCCCCCGCCCCCTTCACCCGCCCTAAAGTTTCAGTCTATGTCGCTTTCCTCATCTCGCTAAGGGTGACGTTTTCAGTTAAATTATACTAGGGGTTTAATTAATGAATGAATAAGCCTCCAAAACAATGTAAGGGTATAGGATTTAATGAAAACATGAGTTTGGGGGTGGTGGCCCTGTAGAGCGCCATGGTTGGTTGGGCCACCATGACCGCTTTAATGTCTTCTTCAACATGGTCCTTGCAGAGTGTGCCTACAGTGTCTGTGACAAGACACCTGCTGTGTAGGATTCAAGGTTCAAGTCTGCAGGTCTTAACTCGTGTTCTGATGTTGGCATCTTGGTGGAAAAACTCATTCTCAACCTGTATGTTTTTTATAAAAGGTTCCCTCTCCTATTTGTGTCCGTGCTTTCATCAACCAGTACAGTTGGTGAAAGGTAACTTTGGTTAGATGTGGGCTCTGTTTCAGTCTTAGAAGCCTGCACACTTCATCAGTCCCAGTGAGTTTTGAGTTTCCTTTTTGGGCCATTTCAGCAAGATGGGTCTGTGCTCCTTTTAACTAGCAGAGGCTGAAAAGAAGTCTTAAAGATTTTCTCTTAACAAGAAGTTTCATTAACAGTTAAGGGGTTAAAGCTTGACTTTGGAAATACTTTGGTCAGTTAAAAGCTTGCTTACAACATCATGAAGTGATGGAGAGCAACATTCCTGACCTGTGGGAGGGACTTCACCTGTAGTCTTTTTTGCTTACAAGATCCGTTATGCTGATATTCAGCTGAATATTAATGACTGAATTTTGATAGCTTTAACTCACTTAGCTGTCTACGTGTATCTTTAACCGTTTTTCTTTCTTTTCTTTTTTTTTTTTTTTTTTTTTTTTTTTTTTTTTTTTTTTTTTTTTTTTTTGCCTCTCTCCACTCATTGGTCTCTAGCAGTTTGACTGATTTTTGTCTTTCTGCTATGTTGGTTTTGTTCCAAGAAGTCCATATTTGGCTTTTTCAAAAGGTTTATTTGGAGAGGTGCTCTTACTTGTTGAGTTTCCTATCAGCATTTGTTCAAAGACAAGATGAAGCCACATTGAAAGCCATCCATTTGCTTGTGAAGGAGACAATGTAACACAAAAGAATGTAGAAGGGAGCAGGTTTTGTATTTTACCACTTTTTTTTTTTTTCTAAATGCTGCTTTCTTAACGGCCAGATCAGGTGAGAAAGGATAGATGCAATTTTACAGAAATGTGCCCGTCTTGGTATGTTTTTGTGTAAGGTTTGTAATGTGTTTTTTCAGTCACCAGGATCAATTACTCAATGTGTTTGTTTCTTCCACCAACTCTTGAAGAAATTACTTTTGCTAGAAGGAACTTGTTGACATGAATAAGGACTGGTTTCTTGCTGTGCTTTTCACTCAGAATATTGAGTTGAAATCAATAAGCATCTCTGATGCATGTTCCAGTTTCTAAAAACACCCTGAATTAGTAATCTATGTGAATAGGGGAATTCAGACAGGCCGTGAATTATGAAGCTAATCCCTTTTATAAGCAAAAAGTAGAATTTATTTATGTTTTTATTACCTTCATAGTGCAAGATGCATTGCTTGGAATAAGTATTGTCTTCACTTTAGCTTTATGCTAATGTTGGGATTGTACAAGCAGAGTGACTGTGAGCTATAGAAGGTATTTTAACGTATTATCTTTAAAATTTTTTTTTTGTGCTCAGCTTTTTCAAATGATGTTCAATACAGGGAACTTCAGTGGTGCATAAAGTAAAAATATGCTGATAGTGCATAGATATTATGGTCCTAGCTTGGCTGTATTTACTATACTGAAGTGATCACCCTGTGACTCTAATGTCTCAATGTCTCATTTCACTTGCAAACGGATGAACTGTAGGTCCCAAACTGTGACTATCGTGTGTGCCTGACAGAGGGAGTTACACTGGTGCTGGACTTTTGCATGGGGTAACCAGTGGGACAAACTGGACTAGGTGAACTTAGAGGTGATTGCTCTCACACCACGTGCGCCATTCAACAGTCAAACAGTAGGAACCTAAATGAGCCGTTTTAGTTGTTAGCATTTGTTCTGAACTGCTGAAGCTACAGCTCTTCTGAGATTTTTTTTTTTTTTTTTTTTTTTTTATGGTCTTCTCCAGTGGCTTGTAGGTTCAGAAAAGATTGCTGCTCTTCTGTATACAAATGCATGCATTTAAGAAAAACATATCTGGTAACCAATGTATTTGAGTAATGTATAATCTAGCCATTCTTTTTATCTGTAATGTAGAAGTCTATATTCTAATTCTCACGTTTGTTTTATTCAGTGATACGCATTCAAGTGGTTCATCAACTACATCATCCTCTTCGTGTTCTCCTTCGAGTGTATCTGATGAAGATGACCATCCAAATGAGGATAACAGATCTTACTGTGTTAAAACGAAAGATGAGTTGCCTGCTGATGTAAGTACAATGCATGATCTTTTAAACCTTTTTCTAGTAACCCAACTTAAAATATTTTAACTTAATATATTTTTAAGTCATTGCAGCACCTAGCGATTGAATGTATGTTTTTATGCTAGTTCAGGTATAGCACAATAACTTAAAATGTTTCATTTTTCAGTATACTAAGAACACTCTGAATTGAGGTCCACAGCTCATTTTAGGTTTATATTTTTATAAAATCACAACTGTAATTAATGAAAACAAATACATTTCTGGATAAAATTCTGGATATTTTAGTACATTTTTTGTTGTTTGTATATTGCAGGCTTTCATCATCCTTTCTTTATGTGAGAGACTTGAAGGTCTGATATGTCTTGCAGACATATTTCAAATGTCTTTAGCCCTGAGGTAAAAATTTCAAATGTTGTATTAAGCCTCCCAGAGGTTCAGATTGAATTGCCTCTACTCACTTATGCAAAATTATTACAGTGGTATAGAAATGGTTTGTATTTGCTTTATTCTGCAATTTTTTCTTGTAGCACTGTTGTATGTGTTGCAGATCAGAACCTAATTTGCATCAAGATACTGTGTTTTGTTTTTTTATTCTCGTAAATAACATACTCGTTAAGTACTGCTTCCATTACTCCTCATTGTCTGAAAATTAAGAGGTTTAAAGTTTTAGTAATGTGCTAACAGATGATTAGCTATGCATCATTTGTAATGAATTACAAATAAAAGGATAACACTGTAGTGTCAATTTACATTAACAGTGTATGTTTATTTGTTATTCTGTAGATCTCTCCCCTTCATAAAAAATTGCTTTCTGGAATGAGAAACAAGTCTGATGAAGGGTACAAGAAATTACTAGAAAGGTAGAGAAAAAGGAACTCTGAAGAGCAGATAAATTTGCATACCTTTGCTTCAGTGCTTTGTAAGAGTTTGTAATGAGTGCTAGAGGACTGTTGGGAAAGGCTGAGGCGTTGACACACATCAGAAGTAGCAACAACAGGGGATAGTAATATGTTGTAAAGAGCAGCTCTTAGGATAGTCTTTTATCCCTGAAATTAATCAAAGGTTGAGAAACACACATAATGTTATGTTCTGAAGGACTAAAACATCAGAGCAATTCCTGCTTAGATGCATTTAGTTTTGAAGTATGTTTAATAGTAAAATTAGTGCTTCTATGACAGCATTTTTTTTACAGCACTGGACTTCTGAACAAAAATCCTTGCTGAAATAGATGTACTTACCAGGTTTTAGTTACCTATTATCTCATTTATTTATTTAAATAAAATTCATGTTAGTCTGAAAATGCTTTGTTTATCTACTCTTTTGTCTCATTAGCTTACTAGCTTCAAGTCCAAGCATTTACAAAATGCTGTCTTCCTTTTAAGTACTGGCCTGATTAATTGTTTCAACAAAGCTATATAGGTTTTGCCAGTGACAGTTAATAAGAACTGAAGTTCTAGCAACTACATTATTTACTGTACCTTGTGTTAAGCCATTCTACAGTAGTAGAATTAGTCTGTGTGAAAATGTTGTAGAGTCTTATGTAAATTTGAGGGAATACAGTTTGAAAATTGTTAAAAATGAAACATGATGATTAGTTATTTACCCAAAAGTCCCCAATAATAGCTAACTTGTTAAAGCATGGGTCAAAGACAAAATAAAAGACTAAAGAAGGTATTTAACTGGAATATGTGCTTAGGAGAAAAAACATGCACGTATTAAGGGGTATTAGTGGAACTATTTTAGAAACCTCCTGCTTTGAGGTGTGGAATTGACAGATACTGTTTATAGTATGACAGATGGTACAGTTCACTAATTTGAGATTCATGATCAAAATCTTAGCTTTCTTCCTTCTGGTCTTTGGCCTTTGACTTACTCTGGCATCCATGACTCGGTTAAGTCTTAGCAGTGAACTTGGTTTAATGTTGGAAAACTTTCTGTCCTGTAGAAAGGTGTTTCTCTTTGAATTCACATCTTGGCTTTAAGGCTGTATCATATGACCTGGGGAAGTCTTGGCCTCTGTTTGGTCTTTGTGTTGCTCTAGAAGCCTTTACCAAGCACTTTCGTTAAGAGTGAAGATTATCAGGTGAAGTTTTTTTAAGACACAATGAGATTCTTCTATTGGAGAGGGATTTTATTTCTGGTGATGGCCCTTAAAAGTCCAGTGCAGTGCTAAGATTTTGACTCTATCTCCAAATTCAGAAGATGTTGAATTTGAAGATAATTCTTACTCTAGTTGCTCTTACTTTGTATTCCATATAGTACATACTGAATTCACAGCAGTATAGTATGCATATAGAAATTTTAGTTTGTGAGGGAATTGGAGGTAGATGATGAGTTTGGTGTTAATCAGCCTTTGACAGCAGATTTTGATGCTTACACTTGAGGAAAAAGTTTAATTTGAAGTTTGTGCAGTACTCATTTGTATATTTGAAGTTTGGGGCTTTTTTCCAAAGTGTTCTCTATGATTATTCTCTTGTACCAAATACAACTTCTAGCTAAAAATAATTTTTTGTATACATTGTTGTGATCTGTACATCTTCTATAATGGTCTGAGTCATGGCATAAATGGACAGACACCATCTTGTTAATTCAGATGATGTGTATCTCGTATATTTCAAACTATTTTATCTCTTGCTATGTACATTTTTCTTCTGTCATATATTGAGTGTGGTTACAGGTTGTCTGATTTTTTTGATTACTGATTATCTAATTATTGTGTTGCATGTTGAACTTAATTTATCTAACTTGAAAGTTCAAAAAAATGAACAAAATGTCTATCAGTTGTTGGTTTTCTCCAGTTGAATAAAATCAGCTTCTACTTCAGTTGCAATGGAAATATGTAGAGTAGCGCCTCAATAGAAAAGGTGTCTTCAAAAGTGACATTCCTCCAAGATGAGTTCATTTAGAATTACTCTGAAGGAGGCAAATCAAACTGGATTTTTTTTATTAACTCTTCAACATGCTAGGAGGCTTTTCTGATTGTCAAATTTAAGCAGCAACAAACTGATGAATGTCTTAGTCTGACAAGATTCTATTCTGAACATTGACTTGGTATTTTCAGGAACTGCCTCCTGTTGAAGACTTATCAATAATTCTGCCTGATGATGTTGAACTGAAGCTCTTTGGGACAGTTTCCAGCATCATCGAGCAGCTGGGTAGGCAAGATATGTTTGCTTTGTTTTTAATTAAAGTATTTTCTGTATATCTCTGCATTAATCATGCACTTAACTGTTCCCTCAAAATGTCAATACTGCAGCGTTCTGTTTCAGGGGGTAGTGGGTTGCTGAATGAGAACTTAGACTACCAAATGACATCTGTGTTGAATTCCCTTTTAGTTTGCTTACATCTTATAAAGATGTAAGATACTACAACTATTATGCATGTATTTCTGTGTGACTTTCATGTTCTAATTTTTTCATGAAAAAGCATTTGTCACCATGTATTATGATCGTTATATTCTGGCAACAATGAGATCGAACATTTGCAGTATTTTAAGAAATAAATATTTTTTATTAAGAAATAAGCAGTTGTACGTGCTGTATTTGAATTATCTATGAAGATGCAGAAGGTGTATAACTGAAAGCACAGATGCAGTACAAGGCAGTCCCAAGTGCTTGCTTGTTTATATATGAGGGCAGGAAACAGATGTTATTTCTTTTAGCCAGTGTAGCAGTGCTTGGGTAATTGGTATGTTTGGGGTTTTTTGTTTGTTTGTTTTTCTAATTCATCCCCCTTCTGGCACCTTGACCAAATACAAGCTACCACTGTCAGCGGTCATAGGATGGCATGACTAACATATATGTGCTGGAGGGTAAGCTTAATGGGATTTAGACATACAATGGATGTAAGCTTAACTGCAGGCAATAGGCATTTGGAGATCTTTTCAGATCTATCTGGGACCTCAGTTTTTGATCCAGTAAATCAAAGTTTTGCTGAAGCTGATATTAATAAAATACCCATACTATGTTTGTATTTAAGCTTATTTCAAGTGTTCTATTCTGCTTGAACTGCTTTCAAAGCTGTTCGCTTATGAAAATTAGAAATCAAGTTCAATTTTGAAGTTAAAGTATTTATGTTGAGTGGGCTACAAAATAAATAAAGCAAATACGCTTTGCTATTAAATTTCTTTTATTGTAAAAGGCTTCAGGTAATACAGGCGATTCCTTTACAGTATTTTTGTTGGTGGTGTTGGTTTGGAGTTAGTTTTAATTTCGTCCATGTGCAGGAAGCTGGCTTGGAAGGTAGTAATCTTGTCATTGTCCTCTTGTTCTACTTTGCCCTTTCTTGCTTATTGATAATATCGGGGACTTCAAGAAGGCTGTTTTCACATAAATTGATAGTTTGAAAGTAAGTTAAAAGAGGAACAATTGAATCATAGGTTGCAATTATTATTTTTTATCTAGTATGTGAATGTTTAAACAAAGCCGGTTTTAAAGACTTCAGTTTTGAAAACTGTCCTTAATTTCTAATCCTCCTTGGTGCGTATAACCTTTTCAAATCCTGTCAGTTTACTGATAGGTGAATTCTTGAGTCTGTTTTATGTAACTGAAATATAGGAATTGTTGAGTTTAGATTGGTTGGTGAAAGTTAGAAAACAGCCTAATAATCATACATTAAATAAAGTCATAAGAACGGAATAAAAACCCAAGATATCCGTGGTATTTTTCTGCTTTTACTACCTTGCTTTATGACTTCCTCTTTACATATTTTCCTTTATTTTCATTTCTTCTGGAAAAACAGGTGTCTGAGTGGCTTCAATTTCAATTTATTTGTGGCCATATTAGGGACTCTGTCAGTTAGTTACTTGTGGGTTGGTTTTTGATTTTTTTTTGAACTGATAGCTGTGTATACCAGGTTTGTATATAGTATGAGGGGAGTTGAGGTCTCATTTGGAAATCACAAATATTATTTTGGCACAACAATGAGTATCCTGAACAGTTTCTGTCCCTTTGATGTATGAAATCTCTGCTGTTCTCTGTAGCAAGCTTCCTAGTTCATCAGTTTGCAGTGTGTGATACCTGTAAGTTGGCTATTTCATACTATGAGGTGAATTTAAGGCTAGAACAGTATAGGTTCATGCTTCCTTCACACTAGCTAAAAGCATGATGACAGTACTTTCTGTGAACTTTAACTTCTGCTCGCTATCAGAATTTAACAGAACTTTTGCTGTGTTTTGCTTCAAAGTACTTAGAAGAAAAATTCACTGTGTGGATTGTAGCCTGGAAAGTAAACACCTTCGGTTATAGATAAGAAATGTACCCTGGGACTGCACTTCGGACCCTGGAAGAGTAGAAGCTGAGGATGTGGGGTGGGGTAGGGGGAGCTATAAGTCAAGTAGGTTGTAGGAGATAATATTTCTCCTGGGTTTCATGGGACTGGCATGACTTATGTTTTCAGAATATTTTCCTTAGCCTCTTGGAAGAGTGGGGGCTATGTGTGATCAATGAAGTCGAAAGCATTCTCTGAGAGTTGTTGGTGTGTGGTTTGTTGTTGTGTTTTGGTTTGGGTTTTTTGTTGGTGGGGATTTTTTTTTTGGCTAAGGTTTATTTCTCAGGAGGGTTATGCAATACATTGGGTTCTTTATGTGTTTTATCTTATAGGTAGGCACAAAATAAACTGATTTCCCTACTTCTCTTGAAATTCAGTGAACTATTAAGCCTGTAGCAATGTCACAGGCTTGCTTGTCACAAAGGTGTTTGCAGATTGAAATAGTAGCAAAGCTGAAGTTTTAGCTTGATGAGATGTTTACTGCTCTAAGCCCTGTTATGTAAGTTTAGCAGTGATAATCTTGTTAGTTTTTGTTGGAGTCTGAGTGACACAAAATGCTTGAGTGACTTTATTTGATGATGGAGAGGCATTGACAATGCTTAACTGAGCGTTCTGTTTTCGAGGTAGGAAAGATTACCTTCAGAATCAGAATTTTTGAGTGTGATGCTGCTAGGCCTCTGTATTGACAGCTTTACGTACCATTCCTTTTTTTTTTAAAGGAAGACACAGTATTTCTGTAGACAAAAGCAACAAATATGAACTATTACCAAAGAAGAGAGTGAACTACTCTAAAGATTTCAGTAAAGAATAAGCTCTTTATGTTTCTGAATCTGGAAAACCTAAAAATGAAGTTGCCGGTATATGAAATTATGTATTTAATGGAGGAAGAACATGCTTCTGTGTCCATTTGTAAGTGTTTTGTCTACTCAGTGTTAAGATTTCATATTTTGAGCTCCTAGAATGACTTGTTCGTTCTGACCACTCGTACCATAATTAATCATGGATTAGGCCCAAATGTAGTATGAGACTATTATATGGCATTACATTGCAGAAATGTATTTAAAATTGTGTAATTGCACATATAAATGACTCCACCAGTTGCTACTGTGACTGGACTTCCAGACATGCTTTGTGTTCTGGTCTGATTCTTATGACTTTCTAGGGGAAGCTATAATGAATAGCCCTCTCCTTTTTTTTTTTTTTTTTTTTTTTTCCCCAAGGAGAATTTAATTTGGAATGCTAAGAAGACAGAGTATATCTGCACTCCAAAAAATGTTATTGCTGCTATGCACTTAATTAAGAAACATGCTGGGTAAATGTAAAGACACATACATATCTGAGACTTTTCTTTTGTACCTATCATCTGGTCTCCTTTCTTTCTTTACCCTGGAGAACAGTAATTCCATAAACAAGTGTAAATCTTACCACTTCTGTATCACTGGAGAAGGGGTGTATGATTTTAAGTTTCATGTGTGTGCAAGAATTTTCAGGTGAAGCTCTATGAACTTCAGTAGACAAATAATATAGTGCTTTGTTAAGTTTCTCTGCAATTAACTACATACTGCTGTTGAAACACAGTTCTAACTGATTCTTTTTTCCATTTTAGTAATAATTGAATCACTGAGAGGTCTACCTCCAATAAATGAGGAAAGCATAATTTTTAAAGAAGATCGGCAAGCAGCAGGAAAGGTGTGTATAAAGTATAAAAACCTGTTATTCTAATGTAAGTATTCTAATAGAAGTATTATGTTCCAACAAGCAGTGTTGAAGTTGAGTAAATGATAATGAGTCCTTGATATGTAGTTTTTCTTTGTGCTTTTGACTCTTGCTATAATCTGTTTTTTTAATCTCAAGAATTCCTAACCTGGAATTCATTGCATCCTTACAGAATTACAATGTGTGATGACTTTTGGCTATTTTATGAGAGTGCTTGTGGAGAGGGAAAGGTTGCTTTCAGATGTATGATGTCATGAATAACAGGTTGTGCTCTTTTTATTGCTAGGAGTGGGGGGCAAAGATTGGAGAAATTAGATTCAAGTTTCACAAAAAATGGGGAATGTTTACATATCTGTGCTCTGATGTTCCAGTTTAAGGCCAGCATGCGCTTTATGCAAGTATAATGAAGAATGTTTGCTGGAGGGTTGTTGCATTGGATTTTGTGTTTTCTGGGGAAAGAAAACCATCATCTAGAATGGTTACTACTATTATATCTTTGAATGCTAGATTGAGTGAAACAAAGAAACTCAGCCGGAAACTGCAGCTGTTCTGTACAACATCTCGGAATTCTCTGTGGAACTGGGGAGCAGACAGGGGAACTGATGTAAAGGTGTCTTGTAGAGATGAACTTGGAGGAATAAATGACCGGGAGATTGTTCCAGGTGTAAGAGATTTGAAAGCATAATGCAGAGAGAAGAACAGAGATTTGACAAAAGGAAAGATCACTGAAGTAGAGGAAGCAGACAGTGAAAGTAGTGCAGTTTGGTGGGCAAAGGCAACATCAGCATGTGAGAACTCTTCCACGTTATGACTTAAACAGTAGCTGGGGAAACATACTGTCAAACAAAATGCGGTAATAAAACTAAAGCTTGAAAGTAACTTTATTTCATGCTGCAGTACAAAGCATCTTAAAGCTTCACGGTTGTCTACAATGAAATTATCTATTTACTCTCAGTGGTTTATTGAAACATCTTAATTTTGTTTTGCGTTTCAGATATTTGAGATATTTGGTCCTGTTTTACATCCCTTTTATGTGTTAAGATTTAACAGCTCTGAGCATATCAAAGCAAAAGGTATTAATGTGCAAGATAGCATGTATTTTGCTCCATCACTGGAGGACTTCACCCAGTATATATTTGCAGAGAAACTAAAACAGTGAGTCTGACTTCTTTTCTAATCTGATTATAATGTATTTTTTAACGTAGCTAAGAATCCTGGATTAAAGTGATTAAAGTGAGAAACTATAGGACTAAGCTTGACATTAAAACTTTTCTTTTTTAGATATTCTCAACTGTGTTGTAATAACAATGCTGTACTGTTTTGCCTTTCAGAACCATACAGAGTAGCTGTAAACTACAAGCTTCCAAAGTGGTGTAGTTACTAAAGTTTAGTAGCTTCTTATTCAGTGTAATATATTAAGCTTGCTTTCTTTTCATACTGCTGTGTTACCTAAAATATCACAACCAGAAAAAAATTCACTGATACTTCCCTCCTGCACACCCTGTCACACATGCATGGGTTTTGCAAGCTGGACTTTCTGTATTTTGTTTAGTTTAATAACTTACAATAAACTTGTTTGAATTCTGAACAAGTTTGTATTTATTATCTGTATTTCATGTTACAAGGCCAGAAATGAAATTTAATTATCAATAAATCTATTGTGTAGTTAGAGAATAACAGTTCTATATGAAAAGTACTTGCTGTAAATTTGGGAGAGGGGAGGGATTTGAGTGACAATGCAGTATGATGTTCAGAAACTTCTCAGTAGTATTTGTGTATCCCAGTCTTCCTGAGGAAATGAGCACATATGTAGGACTTGCTGCCATTTAAAAGAAAGTGCACTCAAAGGTACAGATTAAGAAATAAAGCATAGTAAATGACAGCTAGACAGTAGTGTTCTAGTTATTGATGAATAATTGTCTGAAATAACTCTAGGTTAAAAAAGCCCTTTGTCATACAAGCAACTTAGTCTCTGTTTATTAAGACTAGTTCTCATCTGACTTGCAAATTTTTTTTTTACTTTAGCCAGTAATATTGGTGTCTGCATTAATTGCAAGTCTGCCAGTATTTGTGCTGAATAATTTTTTTCTTTAGTCATGCATATGGCCAGGCCTGCAGGAGTGTTTTTTTTTTCCTCTTTTTTTTTTTTTTCTCCTTTCCCATTTCTGTGGAAGCAACAAGCATTTTTTTTTTCCTTTCAATGAAGACCAAAATAGATCACTTTCTCACTCTGCTGCTTGTTTGTTTTTCTGCAGCATTTTGATGCCAGCTGGTCTTTGATTTGTGCCATTAAACTTTGTTGCTTAGCACAGTAACTGCACAGACTTTAATCATCTGCTTACTACATCAATAACTGTGCTGTACTCAGCATCTGAGACGCGAGACTCATGTTTTAGCTTGTTACATGCTTTGCAGCTAGTTTTGGGAACTATTTGTCTTTGGTATTACTTTGTCACATATGGTACAAAATTGAACATTAGGTAAGTTTCACACAGTCATGACTTATCCGTGTAGCTGAACAGTGCATCAGACATTGTTTCTTGCTCTGCATTAAAATGAACAGTGTGAATACTTGTGTAATCTGACATAAACCATACTTTCTGAATAATGTGACTGAAGTTACACTTCGCTGAAACAATATTTTATTTCTGAGTTTTGTCAGTAAAGGTTCTTAAGCTTTTGTATCACAATTGGTACTATTTATTGAAGCTGCCTTTTCACAAAGTAGGTGTCACTGAAAAAGGATAAAGGATTTTGATTTCTGATGTGTAATGTGTATATAAAGAAATGAAGATGGCATGGATAGTAGAAAAGTTGAGTTTCAGTCAGTGCTTCACAAGAAAGCTTTTGGACCTTACCAGATTGCAGATTTGATGACCAATGATTTTTATTTTCTGCTTTCTGTTAGTTTGACTTGATGCAGACCGGCTTGTGGAGTATTATAGGTTTAAAGTTTCGGAACTTAAGAACTGCTACTCAAAACTGCGATGGTACTTTGAAAAGGAAAGGAATCAGGATTAAGATCTGAAAGAAACCTTAAGTTTGAAGCTGTTTCTGAAATCTAGCGTGCAATCTGCTTGCATTGTACAAAGTTGCAGTGGTATGAATAAGCCTTACACTCTATAGCAAAATAAATGGAAGTGTAGTGTGAAACTTCTTGAATGCAAAATAATTTGTTGTTAAAAATAGATTTATGTTGTTTCAAAGACAAAGTCATTCTAAAGAAGCTCATGTATTTTCATGATTCCTATGAGTCACCTTTTGTTAGACTTCCAGATATCACAGTATCTGAGTTCAGAAATCAAAGAATTACTGTCTAGTTCTTTGCAGAAGGCTATTGGGTATCTCAGCATCAGAAGGCTGCGTCAGGAGAGCGAGATAAGCTGCCTGAAGAATTTACAAGGTTTAGATTTTGCAGTCAGTAGTACCTACATATTGCCTAATGACCACTGGAGTTCCTTGTGTGCTCTGGTATTTCTGGTAGGCATGTATTGCCTGAAAATAAACAGATGAGGGGGAGAAACAAAACTTGGTTCGTAATGATAAAAAAAAGTGTTACTCTTCATTATTGATTAAGTAGAGTTTTCTGCAGCTGAGAAATTACCCATATAGAGCCCTTATCTTTCTTTCCTCCCTGTAATACTTTCTTCTAATTGAAATTTAAAATGGCTTGCATACTGATGTGATATGCTCATAATCACAAAGGTGGTGTATCTTTATGGTTTTCTAGTGATATGTAGAGATTGAGTTTCAGTTTTGTGGTACAAAGTACTTCCAGCTGACTTGCCAGCGTTCTCATGGGCAGCCTTTGACCTCTTAAGTCCAGGCTACCAAGAGCCGAAGGTTACGTACTTTGATGTAGCTCTTGCTGCTTGATTTTTGCTGACTGAGTGAATACATAAAAAAATCCCTTGGTTATTAGAGCACGGATTAAAGACTTTTTCACACTGAACATGCTGGTGTTTTTTAACTATATGGTTCCATTTTGTAAGTAAGAATTTTCAGTATTGCATTTTTTTATATAGTTTGTGTAGATAAGGATTGTGTCTTGACATTTCCGACCAAAATGTATTAAATTTGCAAGCAGTGTGGGAAAAATGTTCCACAGGCTTTTAACAGCATAATTTAAATTTGTTCCACAAATTTGTTGCTAATCAAATAAATGACTTGATTTTTTGTGACGTTCTTAAAGTGGTGGGTGAAACAAATGATACCACTTCAAATTAATTTTGGTGCTTTTCAGGCAAGATGATTGAGGTTTTGCTTCCATAAATGTCTAAATTGCATTTTTATTTTGTTGTAAATAAAAAATTGAAAGTGAAACCTAATTATCTAGTTAACACTGTATTAATAGAATTGTAAGCCAAGCTTAGAGGTTTTTTTGGCTCCAAATTTACTTTGCTATAGATGTATTTAAGCCTGTGTGACTAGACTAGTTCATTGGCCTTTTTAACTGGAGATATGTATTCTGAAACCAGAATAAGGAGATTTATGACTGTAGTCAGCAGTTGGCATAAGAAAGTTACAGTGAGCTACCTCAATTCAGGTTCAGAGCAGTTTAGGTTCAAAAGGATGTATTGAGAGAATATTGATCAAAGCTTAATATTAGCTGTATGAAGTGTTTGGTCTTCACTCAAAATAGGAAGGTTTTTCAAGTGGCATATGTAGTGAAGTTCTAAGTTGACACATACGTTGCTATTAATTTAAGAAACTACATTAAAAAACAAATGCCTCTTTTAAAACAGGCAGCTCCTGGTGTAGGAGATCTGATACCCTGAAGAAAGTGTTACCCTATCTGCTACAGGGCAGTTCTTGCAAATTATTTCTAACCTGGAATAAGTTGCTATTACATGACTCAAACAAGAGATGTTCTTACACCATCTTCCTTCATCTTGATTGTTTAATTTGTGGTTTGTTTTTTTCTTTTAGGGAAAAAGGTTCAGATGCATCTTGGAAGAATGACCAAGAACCACCACCTGAAGTAACTATAGGTTTTTTTGGTTTATTGTTTTTGATTACATAAGATATATGTAGAAAAATTTCTGTGCAAACTAACTAATTAGCAAGTTTATTTTTTTACACAGACAAGAGTTGGCTGTACCTCTCTTCTTCATTGAAAAGATGGTCATGCTTTTCTTGGAGAGGCCTCACAGTCGGTGTAAAGAGTATGGGCTGTTGTCTTCTACTTGCTTTTTACAATTGGGAAAATGTAAAAAAAAAATCTTTATCTTCAGTTCCTCTAGTCCTTCAAGAACATGTTTGGCAACCTGAATGTTCAACTTTGAGTAGCAGTGCTTTTATATTGTTTTGCTCCTGCTAGGGAATTTTCGTCCTTGCTTTTCGTTCACTGCAGCTTTGTCTTTTACCTTGCCACAAGCAATTGTTTGTCTTTAACGGCCTGCTGGTATTCTGCAAGCTGTACTACTTGGGTGTTTAACCTGTCTGCTCTGTTACATTAACTGAACACCTGCTCTGTTGGATTCTTTGAATGGTTTCTTAGTAAGATTTCCCTACTGCTTGCTATTATAAAACACTAGTTTCATGAGAGGAGATGAGTTTCTTCCATACAAAGGCAGTCATACAAGATCATGTAGAAGTGAGAGCTCTTTATGACCATTGATGACATTTACTGTAGGATCTGTAAAGATTTATTCAGTGACATCCAGGCTTTCTGTCCAGTGCTTCTTTACTCTAACTCTACTTTTCATGACTACTCTCTTCTTCAGTAAGAATTGCAAGGCTGATAGTTTTATTGAGGTGTTTTCATGAG
Source organism: Egretta garzetta (assembly GCF_000687185.1). Taxonomy (NCBI): domain Eukaryota; kingdom Metazoa; phylum Chordata; class Aves; order Pelecaniformes; family Ardeidae; genus Egretta; species Egretta garzetta. The sequence goes on along the minus strand of NW_009259712.1, from coordinate 84,274 downwards.
ATTTGTTTTCTAGCTTAACACCCAAGTCACTTTTCCTTGCAATTTCTGCTTTAAGCCTGTCTTATCCAAAACAGCTGAAATTCCTCAAACCCTTGTGTCTACCATAGTATCCTAAAGAGAGATCTCTCTATGCTTGTTTTGAATCTTCCAAAAGCTTGTATAGTTCTAAGCTACATAGTGTGTGCTTTTTTGTAGGTTGGGGTTTTTTTTTAGTGTTCTAACCAATTTTTAGAATAGAATATTTCAGTTGGAAGGGACCTGCAACGATCATTTAGTCCAACTTCCTGACTAATTTGGGGCTGCCTAAGTTAAAGCAGACTGTTAAGCGCATTGTCCAAATGCCTTTTAAGGACTGACAGGCTTGGGGTACCGACCACCACTCTAGGAAGCCTGTGCCAGTGTTTGACCACCCTCTTGGTAAAGAAATATTTGCTAATGTCTAGTCTAAACCTCCCCTGGTGTAGCTTTGATCCATTCCCATATATCCTATCACTGAATACTGGGAAGAAGAGATTGACAGGAACCTGTATATAACAATAAGGTCTCCCCTCAGCCTCGTTCTCTCCAAACTAGACAAGCCCGAAGTCCTCAGCTGCTCCTCATAGATGCCTTCCAGCCCTTTCACCAGCTTTGTTCCCCTCCTCTGGGAGGCATTCAAGGACATACTTCTTGAATTGTGGGGCCCAGAACTGCACACAGTACTCAAGGTGAGGCTGCACCAACATTGACTACAGCGGGATGACCCACTCTGGTGACCGGCTGGCTGTGCTGTGTTTGATGCACCCCAGGATGGGGTTTGCCCTCTCAGCTGCCAGGGCTCACTGCTGGCTCATACTGAGCCTGCTGCTGACCAGATCCCTTTCTGCAGGCTCCAGCTCTCTCCTCTCCCATTTATACTTGTGCCCAGCATTACTCCATCCTAGGTGCAGGATCCGGCATTTAGACTTCTTAAATTTCATGCCGCTAATCATAGCCAAATGCTCCAGTCTATGTAGAACCCTCTGCAAGGCCTCTTGTCCTTCAGGAGAGTCAGCAGTGCTTCGCACTTTATCATCAGCAGCAGATGTGCTAATGGCGTATTCAACTCCTGCATTCAGATCGTTGATAAATGTATCAAACATAACTGGCCCTAGAACTGAACCCCAAGGAACACTGCTTGTGACTACTTGTCAGCCAGATGTAGCCCAATTCATTCCAACCCTTTGAGCTCTGTCCTTCAGCCAGTTCTTCAACCAGCTCACCATGAACCCTCTCATTCCACAGTTGGACAACTTGTCCAAAAGGATGCTTTGAGGGGTAGTACTAATTTTTGCATTCACAGTCCTTATCCCAGGCCAGTTGTTCTGGCTTGAAGGAGAGAGGTTGTGACGCAGGGTTTTCTATGCTTGAAGATAGGTCCTGTGATGATGTATCAGTCTTTCAACCCAGAATGTTGCTTTTTCCACTACAGTGAGGGTGATGCATTTCGAAATACCTTTTTTCTTCCTACAAATGGAACTGAGCTGAGCAGTGTTAACTTCTCTCAAAGAATGCTTGTCTGTCAGTTCTGACTGTAAATTGCCTTCCTTTTCTGGGGAGGCATCATCTCACAAAGAATCATCATTTGAGAATTCAAGAATTGGACTGTAGGTGTGTGATTAGAAGTGTTGCATAGAGTTGGACTCTAGGTATGTGATCAATAGAGGTTTGAAACACTGTATACTTAGAAAATTTTGGATAGTCTTAGCTTGCTTTCATCCAACGATTTTGTAGTGATGGTTATACACAATGTTGTTATTGGCTAATTGTGAGCTCTTTTTGTTTCTTAGCCAGTATTTTAAAGCTGTTGAGGAGATAAGCTTGTAAATATGTAATTTGAATTAGTAGGAACCTAAGTAACTTTAAAATTTGGCTAAATACAGTCAAGCAGCCAAGTCTTTTGCAGATACAGATTTATTGCTTTTTCCAAAGTTGGTATTTATTTTTTTATGATTTTTCTTTAATTTTGATACTGTTACTTTCAGGTTAGAATCAGAAAGTACGGGGGCAACTTTAGGTTTACTGTACTTCACTGAAGGAAGGAAGCTTGAATGAAATCAGTGACGGCAAGGATGGGCAAACTTCATTGCTTTTTATGACACCTTTGTTTCCGTGGCTGTTCTGACTTTGTGATACGGCTGTGTGCTCTGTTTTGGAGAAACATCTTGTAATCCTTAATTAGAGTAATCTTTGGATAGTTCTAGCAGTTAGCGTTTACTCTAAGATATCAAAACTCTGACAGCTGATGAGCTGATAGAAAGTAGCTTTTGCTGTGAAGGTAATAGCTGTTGACAAGGGTGCAGATTAAATTTTATGCTGCTGATGCTTGAAATTGTCTCTTGCAGCCAGACTCTTAGAGCTCTCAGCTGGCAGCTGATTCTGTAACTTTTCTGGCCAGCTCCCACAGTAAACTGCGTGCAATTGCTGGAGTCAGTTCTTTCTGTGATACTGTGAAGCTTTATATTTGTATGAACATTAAATTAATCTATGTTAGGCCTTTTATGCTTGCTACTTTACGGTATGTGCTAAGTGTTGTTTTTCTTACAGGCTTGTAATTAGCCCAGCTTAACTGTAGACTCAGTAATGCAATCTCTCTCAGCCTTGTCTTTGAGGTCATAGGATGACACTGTGATCTGCATGCTGCAAGGCTATCAGGACCACATAACTGCGATTTCTCTTTGAGGTGGCTTTTGTGGAGTGTTGCATGGGAATTAGCTAGCAACAGAAGGTACCTGTGGTTTGGTATTTCTGCTCTACTGGAGGACTGTGTATTGAAGTCCTTAGAAAAAGCAGGAATTAGTGAAAGATTTTACTTCTTTGTCTATATTGTCTTGTGGCTTTTTTGAAGAATGTAATTCAGTATGTAGAAGAGGAAATAGTTGTATTCAGAATTAACTTTTAAGTGGCTTTTTAGCACTGTTTTAGTGCAGTGTTTTTGAGATCCATGCTCTGTATATACTATATAGATACATCAGAAAACAGCAACCCCCTTCCTTTCAGAATTGGGAAGGGGAGGGTGGGAACAAACCCCTTTTAAGTCATATGAGCGAGCTTTTATTCAGGGAACTAATTATGCTGACAGATTTCTTTCCTGTCACTAATAACTTTTCCTCATTCTAAATGTAAGCTAGGATTCAGAAGGTAGCAAAACCTTGTGTAACAGGAAGAAAGTGTTGCAGTGACATTGAATCTGTTGTAAATTACAGGATTGTCCAAAGCTGAAAATTCCTTTGGAAAAACATTGCTATTGCAAGTTTAACAGGAACAGTGTTACTGAGTATACTACAAAAAATTCTAATGTAGTGACAATTTTTTTAATGTAGTTCAACTGTGCTAAGTATTGGTTGCCAAATTAATTTTAACTTACTTTAAAAATCCATGTTTTAATTCACCTAGTCTGCAGTTTGCCCTTTGAAAGCTTTTTCTTGGCAATAACTAGCCAGCTCCCTCAGAGATTCCTAGGTTTTTTTTACTTCTAGGCAATCAAAAATTTATGCTCAGTACTTGAATGTTGCTGGTTTTAGGAAAATTAGAAGGAATAATTGAGTATTATATAGTCTTATGAAAAAATTGTGGCATGTTAAGTTCTTGATTGTGTTGAGAAGCCAGCTGAACACATGATGGTTCTTTGAACGCAAAATAGGAAAATGCAGCTTTAATATTCTTCTAAGATGACTGCAGGATGAATTGTTTTCTAAATAATGTTTTATTGCTAGAACTGAAGTCCTCTGTGCAGTCTTTATATGGCTTTATTATCTTTTTCTTTTTTTTTTAACCAGGCCTTGGATTTCAGTGATGATGAAAAAGAAAGAGAGGCAAAACAGAAGAAAAAGAAGCCTCAAAATCAAGGAAGGAAGAAACTCAGATCAGAAACAATTGCATCAAGTGAGTGAATCCCATAGGAGGATGCTTTTATCTGTTAAACTGAGTTTGAAATATGCAGTGATACCTATCTTAATGATTGGGCTTTCATACAGTTAATCAGTATTTCTGTGCTTTTCAGTGTTGTATTTATGAATTTGTCGCTATGTTCCTTAATTTTTTAAATGGAAAATGAAGGTTTCTTTCCACGGAAGGGAAGTAGTGTAGGAGCAGGACAGTTGTCAGAGGAGATTCAAAGGCTCTTACAGCAGTGTCAGCTGACACATAGTGAGGATATAGAAGAGATGCCACCTTTTGGAGATTAGAGCTTGCTTATTGCAGGGGTTATTGGAGCCCCAGTTCAGCATAAGCATTTGAGTGCAGGGAGAAGATAGAGGAAGGTCACGTGCAATTTTTGGAAACCCATTTTTTTGACAGTCAGGGAGAAGACACAAGTCTTCTCAAGATGGGGAATTTATTCCTCTGTCTGAAAAGGAAGCTCTTCCTTACCCATGGCATATAAATATTCCTTTAAAATAACTGTTACTTGTGTAGCCCACTGAGAACCTCTCTCTTTACTTAAACAGTCATTAGATAAACAAACCTTATAGTAGTTTAATAAACTACAGTTTTTCATAATACATATAGCCTTCCTCACCTTCCTGCTGTTGACAGATCTGTTCCAGGTGTGTGCTTGCAGCTGTGCTCTGTTTGCAATAACCAAATTTTCTTGTCTTCTCTCATGCCCCTCTACTGACAAAACTTTTTGGGTTTTGGTTGCCATTTTTGGTTGAATCGCATCCCTCTTTTTCTGTTCTCACTGATCTGCTTCTGTTACATGTTTTTTGTACCACTCCCTTTAAATGCTACTGACTCTTATCCCCTCCTGTCTTCCTCTTCTCCTGGTTACATACCAGGTTGCTTCAACTATCTGCAGTGCTTCCTCCCCATTGGTTTTTTTTGGACTGAGTCCTTCCATGAGTCTGCTCTTCTTCTGTAAAGCTGCTAGAAGTTTCACTCCACTGAACCCCTTTTCTCTTGATCTGGGAAGTCAGTAACTGTCCTGTTAACTGTTTTACTCTGTGTACAGTACATCCCACCCTTGTACTCTTTAAATCTGCAATCTTTCTTAGACTGGCTTTTGCCCTGTGATTTTTGACAGTTCTCCTTTAAGGCAGGGATTTGAATTGTGCCATACTTTCCCTTCATTGCTGATGGTTATTTTCTCTCCTGGTTTTTGCTTATTTAGCATGCTGCATGTTTTCTGCCATATCCTTATTCTGCCAGCTTGTTGCAGACCTACTTTTACCTAGGGCTTGCTGAGGCTGTTAGTGAACTATGTTCCATAATGGAGAACGCAACAGGAGGAACTGTCTCAATCTGTCAAGGGAGTATGGGTTGTGATTTTTCTGTGTTTTTCTGTAAATAACATGGCATAAATAGACACTGTGTGCAATTTACTTTGGCTGTGGAATTCAACAACAAGGATATCTGGCAAATAGAGGCAAAACCTCAGTCCCAGCTGGAGTTTTGCTTGGTTGCACCTTCATAAAACTCGGAGTATATTAAAATTGTCTCATTGTTACAGTCTTTGATAGAAGACAACAGAAATGCTCACTTAAGTACTTTTCACTGCAGTGCTTCTGAGAGGACTGCATGTGCCGAAGGAGTCTTGAGTTCTAATCCCCCATGAAAAGGAGTATGAATTGTGGTATCTGACTACCTTTCCAGACTTAGCTTTTCAAAGCTAAAAATGTTTCCATGTAGTCTAGTGCCAAGGATTAGGTCCATATAGGTTCTTAGCACCACATAAAATCACTGCATTTTATGTCCCTAAATAACTTTTTTGCTTCTAGTCCTAAAATCCTTTAGAGATGATGTTTTGGTTTAAATTCTACTGTCTTTTGAATATCTTAGCAACTCTTTGGAACATTTTTAATATTTTGCTGCTCTTAATTTTGTAGCACTTACCCCATTAATACTCTTACGGTATTTATAGAAAGTGGCAGTACATTTGTTATGAACATTAAATATGTGATTACTGTGACCTGTACAGGGGAGAATTCATCTTTGAAAGATGAATGCTGAAAGCTAATTGGCTAAAGGTACAGGCTGCCTTTTTCTGTAAGTAAGTTAATTTCATTAGTTTGAGTTTGAATAATTTCTTGTGTCCTGTGTCTGTGCTGTAATATCAACTCAGGTCTGAAAGTTGTATACCTCTTTAGTGGAATGTAGTGTTGATTTATCTTCAGTTTTAAAATGTATTGTTCTTAAATCTTGTTTTAAACCAAAGCTTCCAAAATACTCAGTTTGAGTGTTCCTGTGATTCATTAATACAAATATAAATGCCTGGAGGGGAAGAAAGTGAAATTTGTTTTTTAATGACTGAATTTGCAACCGTCAGGATCATTATTTCTATATTACTTGAATAAATCAAGATGAGTTACTAAACAGTACACTTGCCAGTATTATTTTGTTGTTTATGTATTATTTGCCAGTGTTACTTGTTAATAAGCTTACTTTTCAAATTTCCTTGACTTCAGCTTGAAAGATTTGTAAGGACTGAGCTTTAATCATTCAAAAATAATATTAAAACTGTGTGTGTTCATTTTTTTTTTTTAAGGTGAGAATAAAGGAGTTCATCAGTCAATGCAACAGCATGCTTCAAGTTATTCAAGGGGATACTGTGGCAGAGGGTTCTCTAGGGGTCCATTTCCTCCTCCATCAGGCCCTCCAGGTTTTTCGAGACCACAAGTAAGACCACCACAGCTATACTCTTCAGACAACGGAATACATCAGGAATCTTCAGTGTTTCCACAACCTCACAGAAAAGAAAATCCAATGATGCAACACTATCCCTTTCCTCCTCCAGTTTTTGGTTCTGTTAATGAGATGCATCAATTCCACCTGCCACCTTCAAATCTGAGTATGATTTGGACAAGCCCAAACATGTACAACTCATCATACCCATTTTTGCCACCTCCTCCACCACCTCCTCCACCTCCTCCAGATAGCCATACTTCTCAGTTCAGGCCTTACTAAGTTTCCGTAAATGTGCATACAGAGCATTGCAGTTTGAGGGGAGGAAGAACAGCTCCCAGGACTGTATTCCATTATTTTGGAGATGCTTCATTTTTCTGCAACACTATAACAAATGCAGAGTTTGTTGTTTTGTGGGACATCCATAGAAAATTATTTTTTTCTTTACATGTTTTCTGTTTCAAAAAAAACCCAACCCTGTATGATTAAAGTAACTGGGTATTAAATAATGGTTTATTTTTATAATATCTACTAGTTTGGGTTGATAAATAAAAACCTTTTGGAAACTGATATGTAGTGGCAGAAATCTATTCTGTAATAAATGGAAGAGTTTAAGTAACTACTGTCTAATAGTGATGAGGATATGGCGCACAGATGGTACTTTAGTACTTTTAGAGTGCTTGTATATTGCTATGCTAAACCACTTTTCTCAATTTCTGCAAATTTTGAAATCTTGTGTGGAAGCTAAAAATATGACATCTAATTTTTAAGCTAGGTTTGCCACTGTTTATATAAGGTATAAACTCCTGTTACCCAACTTTCAGTATTTCTTTAATTTCATATTAACTAAAAGACTGGAGCTGGATGGTGTTTTTTTAAATAGCTGGAGTAGCTAGATCAGAATTTGGACCAGCAGCTGAATTACTCTGTCAGATTTAGTGTCCTATGATAGCTATAGAAGATCAACTCATTGATTAGATGTTTTGCAGTTAATTTTAGGATGTAAAACTGCATGGTATGGGGAAATAGAAAAAACAGCATAACTTCTATGGCTTGACTTTGTTCCCAGTGCAGAAATGCCCATAAGTACGCCCAGGATGTAGTCAGCCTTTCTAGGAAGAAAGCATTGGACCTGTCAGGGAGAGAAAGCGTGCCATTTCAGAACTCCCTTGTTTAAATATGTATCTAAAATGCAGGTTGCTGTTTGATTGTCTTTACAGTCAAAACTGTCTCTTCTGAAATTACCAGGTTTATCAACTCTCCCAGCTTGTTTCTAGGAGGGGGGTGGAACTGTCAACTAAAGATAGTCTGGAAGGATCTCCACCTGTCCAAAGGGTCAGTCCTACAGTTGCACTTCCCTAGTCTCCATAGAAGTGGCTCTGACTGACTAGAATGGAAACCCTTACACTGCATGAAGATTTTTACAAAGAGAAAAAAAAAATAGTGTGACAGAGACATCTACAAGATTATTTTTCAGTAGAAAAATTCATTACCAGTTGTAATGATTTTTGAATCCTTAATCAACAATACAATCACTCTGAACTACTGAACAGAACTGATAAAGTGCAGTATGTATTTCTATTCTCAAACTCACATTGGCCTCATTACTTCAGATATGTATTTAAAGGCTAATTAGGCTCTGCAGGTGTTGCTTAGACTTTTACTCTAATTCCAAATAAGAACGAAGCAAAAACGTAATGCAGAGAGGGAGGGACAGTCTTTGTCAAGATGCTGCTACTGTGTATTAGAAGTTAATTTCAGACTTCTGAAGTTTCTGTAATATACTTAAATAATAATTCTGTTCTCTAGCATATCTAGAACTACCGTTCCATGGGTGTGCAACTGAGAAAGTTTTATAGATCTCCAATTTTATGGCAGATGGGTACTGTACAGTGGCAGCAAACTGTTTCAGAACAATAGCATTCCAGACATTAATGTTAACTCAGTTCTTGCAGATTTGTTTATTTGTTTTTTACAGTAAAAAGAATGTCCAATTCTAGTCTTTTGCAAATACTTACGTTCTGGAGGAAAGGAGAAGGGGCCGAATATCTGGCTATCAGAGCTGTAGCCCAGCTATTACCCTTGCTATCGATAGGTCACAGGCATGACTGAACTCGCTACAGCCTCATGACTGAGGCTTAGCATGTTTTCTTTGTCTGAGCTTCCCTTGACTCACCTGGAGCTTTATTTTAACTTGGTTTAGCTGCAACAGCAATTTGTTAATGACCAGGTGGATATGATTAATTTGTTTTACATGTACTTTTTTTTTCTGATGGTGTACACATAGGTTTTTACATAGATGGCAGCGGCAAGTAGTTATTCTGTGTAGAATGGGGTATTTATGGTTTTAATGGAATAAGATGTAGAGGAATAGAGACCTGACATGATAACGGAAGCCTCAAATGGCAGCACTGGATGCAGTGCGGAGGAGTGCCTGGGATGTTAAGAGATATGGGGCAGGGCTGGCATTGGAAACCTCTGGGTTGCAAACTACTCCCCCGTGGTCAGCAGAAGAAATTCAATCCTGGCTGTAAGACAAAACTTCTTTTGAGTATAACGGAGAGAAAAAGTATGTAACACGTGTAAAATGCAGCATATATGGTTAAAACAGATGTAATTGTGAGCTGGCAGACAGATGAAGACAGAACAAGATGTTACAAGTGTGTTGTCAAACATAAAAGTGATACCAAGTTGATTTATAGATTAAGGAGGGAGAAACAGTCATCATACTTGGACCTGGGATGCTGATGACTTGCTCTATGTCCCTGGCACACACAGACACCATCAGCCTCAGGATCCAATGGGTCAGCTGAAGGGTAAGTGTAACACCAGGAAAAAGTGTAAGGTAGGAAGAAGTGTATGTACAGTAATTGCAACTACTGCTACTTTTGAGACCTTTTTTTATGTATAGTAGTGTTCAGATTTTTTCTGCAATAATTTGATCTCAACTAGTAATAATTCTTTGATTAGTCTGTTAAGATTTTGATTACACTAAGGTGTATCCTCTTTTCCCATAACGATATTTTGCATGTAACAAAGCCCAGTATAAAATTAGGTTACAGAATGTAGTTTGACAGAAACTTATGGTCTAAGCTATTTTATTAATGCTTGGTAGATAACAGCAGTACTGGTTTTGTGTGCACTTGCTTGTTTTTTATGTAGAAACAAATTTTGCAGGTCTTCTATAGCTACAGAGTACAGGTCACACTTGCGGAATTTTGCTTGGAATCAACTTTAGTTCTTCATTATAAAATTATCTGAGAGCTTGGTATGATTACTGGGTTTGAAATATTTGGAGGATTGACTTCCTTGCCCCAAAATAGTGTGTTACACACAACGTCACACTGAAGCATAAGCATTGCAATAGATTGCTAGAGTAGTGCACCATCTTAATTTGAAAATAGACCGACTGTAACTGTCCTTTTGTCTGTTTATAGTCAATATATTGTGTTGCACAGAGTGCTGTCAGACCCTGGTTCAGTGTGCTGAGTGCTTGCTGTTGAGAAAGTGGTATAAACTTGCAGTAATCTGGGGAGATAAGAACCTGAGGTGTGTTTGCAAATTTAGCTGTTTGGGGAAGGAAGATTTAACAAGGTATATTTGACAGAAAAATTAATGTGGAAATACTTCTTTTGTATCTTTAACTCTTTGAAAAATGTCTCTGTCTTTGTCCACAGGCCTTTAAAAAAAGTCTTAACCACAAAATTTGGGAAAACTGGCCTGACAGTTTTAGTGGCAAAAATAACTGATTTTGTTTGGCCCCAGCTATTTGTGTGTCAAGCTGTTTTATAGAAATCTGTGTTACTCCATTACTGTGTTATGTTAAACACATTACTACATTAAAGTGTTAGAGCAATACGCTCTAATAGGATTATAGTAACTCATCTGCTGAGCTGTGCTCTTTTGTGTCTGGGACACCAGTTCAGTCATAGACACAACAGGGACAGATCCTTGGCAAATTAAGCACTTCAAGACATTTCTCTTTGCTGCTGGAAATTGAACAGTAATGCACACCAGCTCACTTCTTGATCAGCGCTACTTGGGAGCAGGCTGAGCTTTTTAATCTGAAATATTTTGGTGTGTAATGTACCCTCTCTAGAGATACTCCAAATTAAGAAAGCCAGCCAGCCAGGAAATGTGAATTGTGCAGACACCAGGTCCTCAGCACCACCACTTTCTCCACAGATCTACTCCAGCTGCTCCACGCTACTTGCTAATGTAGATGTAATTCTAATGTCTGGCATGTACTGCAATAACTTTTTTTTTTTTGGTACTACTTAGGCATTACTGTAGTTAATGTTTCTAATACAGGCACACAAAGACAGAAGGGCTTAAAAATCACTGTTCTTTCTGGCTGTCGAGAGCATCCAATCCTGATGCCAGTTGAAAATACCAGCAAACACCTATTTGCTAGGAATTTCACTGTGAGCTGTATCTCAGCAGTTGGCAGGTTGCTGGATTAGCACACTGGTATCAGCGAAGGTCATAAAGCCAATGTTTTTTTGCACAAAATGATTGGAATATATCTGATACGTTATGTTTAAAAACAAACAAAACTATCCAACTTCTTCATCTCCCCTCCCCTTTCCAAAAAAAACCCAAAAGAAAACAACAAAAAAGCCATGCTAAATTTGTGAAGCAGATTTGTGCGATGAAATACTCAGCTGTGAGGGAAGAAGAGGTGGATCCCATCTTCTGCAGCCCTTACTGAAAGCACTTCACATTTGTCCCTGTGTTTAAAGGAAAAAAAAAAAAAAGAATCTTAATTCCAGAATATGACCTTTCATATGTGCAGGTATCATGTTGCAATTCTGCTGGGTAGTCACCCTGTTTTGAATACAAGAAATCTGAAATTACACCGTAGAGTGATCTAAGATGAATCAGACTGGAGGAAAAATGCTGTCATGCCTTACCTTCCCTGTCAAGTAACTTCACCTGTGAATTCATTTATGTTCCTTCAACTAACCAACCTAATTCACTACTTATGTCTGAAATACTGACTTCTTTTTCCAAATATATGTATTTTGTGTAGGAATACTATGATGGCATGTTTATACAGTATTTAACTTTTTTTTTTACTGGATTGTTAGGATTTGCTAAATTGTTGCAAGGTTAGAACTTAACAATAGTTAGCTCTCATTCAATGAGATGTAGTTGGGAAGTCTGTAAAAGCCTCCAAAGAAGAGAGCATTTCTTATTTTGTAGTTACTCTTTCCTCTCCAAAGGTGAGTAAAGCAATGTCAACATCAGAAAAAATTTGAGTCAGAGGTGACTCACACCATTCTGTGCCAAAAGTAGCAGGGGTTGCTATGCTCTGGGGGTCAGATGCAAGTGTTCAGTAAAGCAGTATTTTCCAGTAGGCCAATATTTCCTTATTTATGACTCATATGATGTCTATTTTCAGATTCAACCTGGAGAGCTGCAATAGAGTCCTGTCACTTCTGTGAAGTTTTTAGTTACTCCCCCATGGGATTTAACACTTCTTCATGGGCTGCTTTCCAGAGAAAGCTTAAGGTATGGGGTGAGTGAAAAGCAAGAGAAGGGAGAGACTTGAGGAAAAGCAGAGGCTTAGAGGGAAAAATGGCTATGATTCCTCAAAAGGCTGAGGCTTATAAATAGAAGTATGGATGCAGTAAACTATTGTACTGTATAAATGTAACTATGGTAACGTGGAAAAATGAAAATTGTAATCACATACTTGACAACATTCCTCTTAAATTTGTAAATGAACAACATTGGTACTTTTGCTGGCTTTTAACTGCAGTTTGGACGAGTCAGCAGTGAGAAGGGGCCAAACTTTTCCTGGAGGTGAACAGCAGAAGGACAAACAGGTTTCTTAAAGGAAAATTCTGTCAGGTGCTGTGAGGAGAGGGGGAAGCTCGTGCTGCCCCAGGTTGCTCTGAGATGGCGGAACCTACGGTCTTGCAGGGATTCAGAAGCTGATGAGGGCCTGTGAGATATAATGTCCAAGTGAGTCTCACTTTGAGTGGAGAGGTGGACCAGAGGGTCTTGTGAGAGCCATCCCAACCTAAACTATTGTCATCACTATCGTTCTTCTGGATTTCTGTCTTCTCACTGGAGACTTTTTGTCTTTGCATGCTAAAAGGCATGAATAGCCTGGCCTGAATTACTGGTGTTCAGGAAGCCTAGCTTTTCATTTGTGCTGTTATGCTCTTTCATTATCCTACAGATTTTTATATCTAGAATATCCATGCTGTGCTGGAAGCTGGACTTGCTGTGGAAGGTAATGACTGCTTCCATTTCACTGGATGTAAGCTGATTTGAAGTTGGGAACTAATGCTAATGAAAGTCTCAGCTGCTGTCATTTTCCCTTAGGGGGTAAAACATTTTGTATTGTGCAACTTATTTTGAGAATGATGTAATGAATAACAGTACCCAAAAAAAGTTTTTTTAGAAACCTAACAACACAAACCAAAAAACCCCTGAGAATTGTTTTTAACTGATGTTCTCTAAAGAAAGGATTTTTGCCTGAATGGAGACCTTTCGAATTACACTGGGCACTCATGCCAGGATGCATATTTGTGCAACACAGATGAAAACTGGAAATAAGCAGATTTTTTGTAAGTTATATTTAGCTATTTCCAGGTTCTGTTTTCTATATTTTTTTTTTTGCAAGTCAAAGGTATAGTCAATTATGCTTGTCTAGTGAATTTAGTGATGCACATAGTCTGACTTAAAGGATTGCTGAATCTGCATGGAACAGTTGATAATAGAATTTGGTATGGTGACAGGTGAAAATATGGAAAACATTGCCAAGGATGACAAGGCAAATAAAAGTATTACTGTAGGTATAGCGCCAGGCTTTTACAGAACAACTTACCTTTCAGGGCAAATGAGTAATTTTGGAAAGCACAAGTAATGTTCTTTCTCTGTCTCAATCACTTGAAAGTGTACTCAGCGTTATTGAATGTGGGGTAGTCTTCATTTGTTGTAAATGCAATCTGTGGAAGGATATTGTTGGTTTTCCTGTGAATCTGACACTTAATTTTTTAGGTAATGATTTGCAAAAAATGCTTTGTTAGAATTTTCTATATGACTTCTGAGGTCCAAAATAGATTAAAATTGTGCATAATGCCTGCCATTTATTAGCATGAAGCCAGCCACCTATACACAGAGACAGGTGTGGGCAACTGTCACATACTCTACCTTTGAACTTGGAACTCTCTTTGTTTCTTCTGTGCCCACCTGAGTGGCGCGAGTACACAGGCATAAACTAACTGCTCCACCAAGTGCCAAAACTAGTATGGGAGTGATGATGGTTATGAAGTATTTAAGTTTGTTTATATTAAGTCTCAAAGGCTGCTGTTTGCATTATGCTCTAAGCAGGAAGATTTCACTCTTAAGTTTCCTACTGTGGAAAGTAGAAAACAAAAATATAGGAATTTCTTTATCGTCAAGAATTAACTGCTCCTTAATCTCAGTCTAAGTTGCCACAGAGGTCTGTCTTCTGGAAGAAGTGATACAGGTAAGATTTTCTTTAAAGAGAAGAAAAATGTCATTACTGGTATTAATTTAATAATCTTTACTCAATTTTTAATATGTAAATTAGATAATCAAACCTCTTTTGTGGGGATTGCATGCACGTGAGGTCTGAAATAAGAAAACATTTTCTTTAAAGTAGAACTAAAGAGTGCATTCTGTGAGGTTTCAGTTGAATCGTTTAGTTGAATGTTTGACCAAGAGCTGACTTTGTACAGTATCCAGTTTACAAGTGAAAAGTACAGCTAGACAATAAAGACCTGTTCAACCTTTCTGCTGGATCTTCACACACTTGACTCCACCATTCACAGGTGGTCCTATATAACAGTATGCCCCCTTATATCCGAGCAAACTTTATTACAAGGCATTTTTGTGAGCCTTTTTCTCAGAAATTGTGGTCAGCATTTAATTTCTTGGTTACACTCTTCACCACGATGCATTTATTTCACAGATAATTTTACATTTATTTATTATACCCCACAATCCCTAATCTCCACAGCTTTACTTTGCCACATAGTGAAGTACTTGATGTGTCTTGGTTAACACATCCTACAAGGTAAAGAGCATGCGGGTATGTTGAGGGTTTTTTCCTACTTCTTGACACTCCCTCCATGACACTCGTCTCTTCCTCTGTTACATATCAAAAAGAGGTGCAGAACCACTTGCATTGATACTCTGGTGACTGGCTGTTTGGTTTTTCCCTTGCAGTGTATCCAGTATATACCCATTAAGTTCTCTATTTATGGTATACCTGGTTTTTGCTTTCAGTACAATTCCGGCCCTGAAATTGCTTGGGCATTAAAGATTTCAGTCCCTCCAGTGTAAGGTGATGAAGTGGTGATATCCGAGTTTGAGATGGAAAAAAAATACTGTAGAGGAAATACAGCCTTGGCAAAGTTACGTAGGTCCCGATGCTCTTCTGTCTCTAAGCAGAAAATCCTTTTTGCTATTCGTTTTACTATTCCAACGTAGTGAAAGAAGAAAGACTTGGTGACCTTAGCAGGAAGGGGATTAGCATACCCCCCAAAATTGAGGTGTGTCCAGGCATGACGGCGTAGTACATTCAGATCACTGTCATCCTCAGTCTCTTCAGTAAATTGACCCCTTCTTCCATTGGAGAAGCAGGAGGGGAAAACCAGGAAAAAGCTATGGCATTTATCAAGTTTTGGATTCTTAGGCAAAAGATTTCCTATTAAGTTCAAACCCATTTTGGTGGAATATATAACACATTGGAGATGACTTGATTATAAATAACCATAGAGAAAGTATTCATTTGGAGATGAGTTGATTCCAGTTTGTCATGAGTTAGGCCAGTGTCTCCTGTGCCCTGTAAACTGGCTCAGAGATTCCATTTAAAAAGCAGTATCAGGCAGAATAAATCTGGCTAGTATGGGTGTCTGGAAGACATTAAACTTTGGATCCTGAAAGGAATTGATTTTGCATTTCGGAGAGAACTGAGGGTAGATACTGTGTTTCTCTTGTCCCATGCTTAGGAATCTAAACCGGTTAAAAACTTTTAAAAAGACCCATCTTTACACATTTGTGTGACATAAGGATAGCACAGAAATGAGTGTAAAATGCTTTTACTTGGTGATTTTTTTTTGTTGTTATTTCTGCACATAATGTGGTTAGTACAGTGTAATCTCGAAAAAAGTTTAATTTATAGCAGGATACATATAAATGAGAACTGTACAGTGTCAATGAGAAAATAATACATTTTGTATCTTTTAAAGCAGCTACAGACAAACAGGAAGACAAAGACATTTTGCAGCAGTTGAATGTTACATTGTTGGGTGCTATAACATACCTGTGATGGATGCTGAAAATAACAACATCCTCATGGATTCTATGAATAAGCAAAACAAAGCGCAAACAATCTCTCTCCAGAGTTCTACAGTGAAGTGTCTTTACAATGAAGCGTCTTAAATATCTTCTTTTAGGTTCTGCTTTAGTTTGGCTAGGCTAATTCATAGCTCTGATTTGGGCATTCGTTGACATTTACTTGTCAATGAATCTGTGATGCTAAGAAAACGAACGTGAGAGGTGCGTGAGGCAAAGGACTAGAAGGTAGGAACTGAGCTACTGCTGATACAGCGAGTATCAAGAAGGTATCTCAGGCCTGAGAAAAGCAAATTAGCTCAGCATTTTGAAAAGTATAAGGGATAAAGTATGTATTCTGGGATTTAGATTTTTATCTTCCTGAAAGGTTAATGGGAAATGTGTCTAAATTCCATTACTTTCTTTTCCCATAGTCCTCTATGGAAATGTTAATCTAAAATTGCTTTGAGAGAGAAGATTGACCTAAAAATAATTTAACATGCTAGAAAAATCTGATGTTTTCCTATTATTTTTATAATATGAGTAAAATAATTTTATTTGCGTTGAATACTGTGCAAGTGAGACTTTAACGTATAGGATTTGTTGACATACAGAATATTGGTTTGACTTTTCAGGGAATTAATTCCTTTTTGAAAATTACAGACTGATTTTGCCTTTTTATCAAGATTCAGGTGCTAGGTGTTTTGTTGGTAAGTGATGTACTTTATGTGTAGATTCTATATGGCCACTGCATAATATTGCTTTTAAAGATCTTAGGAGCCGGACTTCTGAGCCTTTAATCCAAAAGCTATTTAAACGTATTTCTTTTTTTATCCGTAGATGAAAAAGTGTATATCTGTAAAGATATCCTTAATCTTGGCATTCCTTTGATATCCTTTAAAGGTAAATTTTTTCATAATTTGTGATTAAAACCAAGTAAATCTGAAGGTAGGACTATTGCAAATGTATCTAATAAGGCACAGTGGGACTTGAAAATAAGAACTCTCACCTGGTTTTGGAGGAAAAAGCTTAAACTCTTTCAACAGGCATCTAAGGATTTTTGAGTGGAATATTTTTGTGCTAATTAGGGATTTTAAACCCTGGAAAAAGGCAATTTTGGAAACATCAGCATTAGATATTTACTTGTAGAGATGCAGATGTCTGTCTTACAAACTTTTCCCGACTTTGCAGCCATAACCAGAAAGCATCATTTATTTCTCTGCCAAATTTCTAGGCCTATCCACACTTTTAAAATCTTCAGCTTTTTTTCTTTAGAGCCAAAAACCTACAAAAGTGGCTGAGTTCCTACAAGTGGTCAGTTGCTAATCCAGTTAAGTTGTGATGTTCTCTGTTTCAGTCTCAGAGAACAAAAGTGACTAAAAGAACAATTGTGACTGCCTCTGAACTAGCTTATATTGTAATAAAAGAGGAGACATAAAACATAACTTTAAAGATTTTCTATGTCTTCCTTAGATTCTAATTTTCAGAAGTTATTTTGGGAAGCAAATCCCCTTTTTATCAAGGAAGATTTTTTTTTATAGGGTTGGTCTCAATTATCATCTAATGTTTTATCTTCAGTAACAGTTTTAGTATGAATATAAAGAAATGTGTGCATGTATATATAATTAGAATATATGTAGTTTAAAATATAAAGATTAAATTATCATTACTAATTATATATGTGAGTATATATGTATAAACAAATATTATATTAGTTCAGAATAATTTTGGCAGCAGACAGAAAATTGCAAATTACTGTCTTAGCACTGCTTAACCAGTTACTGCAAGGCTGCTGGATCAAAGCAATTCAGCATGTTAATGCTCTTATTCCATTGCATTGCAGTGAGTAAAATGTTAATTGAAATTATCCCTTGAGACAAAGAAAGCAATTCTTTCTTTTGGAAAATCTGTTAGAGTTTTCCTCACTGTACCCGTGGTTGCTGTGCCCTGTGTTTTCCCTGTGCAAATGACTGAACAGAGGGATGCATCCTCTTCTCAAGTCGCTTTCTGCGGTGGTTTGCTGTTCTGCTCCATGTGGTACGTTGGCAGACCAGGGCTTTGCTGTCATATGGGAGCTGTGCCTGGCTGCCTTATGATTTTATTTTTTTAGTATTGAGGGTGTGGTTTCATGAGCAGTTAAGTGGATGTAAAAATTCACTGAATGTGTGACCACGTCCTCTCTGCTATGTTCCTGTTTCTTCTGAGCATAACAGCGCTCACCTTGCAGTGGGTTTGGTTTACCAACACAGCTGAAGGGCAAGCCTAATAGTAAGGCAAAAGATCTTGAGGAGATCCGAATGATAACGTAGCTTACCATACTGTCTTGAAAGTGGATGGTCTTCTATATCGGTTCAGAAGTTTTCAACATCCATATGTGTTTATGATGAAACTACGATTTCATTGTAGTAGTATATATTTTTTTGCAGATTATCAGCACTGTCAAACTGCCAGTGATTTAAAAAAATAATAATCTGGAGCTTCAACTTTACTGCTATGCCTTTATAGTGATTAATTTAATTTTCCTATCATAACTTGTTTCCTATACTCAATTCTGTTGGCATGTATTATTGCATTTCAAAATCCATTAAAGTTGTGATTATAAAAGAGAGAAGTGTTTTTAAATTCAAGAAACAATCTTATAACTTCCAGATGTAATTACAGTACCTCTTGATGATCAAGTAATCTTGATTATTAAAAACACCACTTGACAAGTATTTTCTTCTTTTCACTTACATCATCATGCAGAAGCCAAAGATTCCAAGTAAAACAGATACTTCATAACATGTAAGTAGATGCATTTAAAAATTTCAACATGGAAAATGAACTATTTTTATCCCCAAACAAAGAAACATTTGTCTTGATGTTGTTCATTAGGATGAAATTTTACATCCCTTAACATTTGCTAGATTTTGCTTTGCACACAGCAGAAACAGAATCATTCACTCCTGGTATGGAAATTTCTGAAACAATAGTATATGAGGTAAAACACGAGAGAGAGAGAGGGGTCTCTATTTGCATCCTGTCCAAAACAGTTAACAGAATTTGTATACAGGTTTTCTGAACAAGGCCTAAGGAAGTTGAATACATCTCAGAGAGATTTGATACCTGTACTGCTTTGAATATAATAAAAAAGAAAAATGGTCTACAAAACATATCTGTGAGTAATCTTTATTTGGTGGTACCTCCTGAGTTCTTATTTGTATAGGCTAGTAAATAGTGCTACACTGCAACTGTTACATGTGCAAATGTCTCATGTCTTGTACAGAAGACAAGGAAGTGGAAATGGGATTTGAATGGAATACACAAGAGAGCTGGTTATAGTCGGCCATAAACACAGTAATCATCAGTCAACAACGCTTTAAAGTTTGTATTTATATTCACAGATTGTCCAAGTATCTAATGGAATCTAGCTTTTAAGGCTTAATCCTGAGCAATTTTGGTATGTGTCTGAACAGAAAGCAACGTGGTATGTTAGAGCATAATGACAGACAAATATCTATGGCCTTTAAGTATAGTGGCTACAGACTGCTGTCTCTCAAGGGTGAAAACTTGGAACCATCATCATTTTATGATTATTATGAATAAATGCTTCAGAATACACTTGCATTGAAAAAGGATGCATAGAAAAATGGCCACATGGCTTACAAAAAGCAAACACCCTTCCATTTTTCATGTATTACAGGGCTTGTATTGCTAGCAAACCCTCTCATTTATGTTTGTCTCATCTATGCTATTTGCTTTTTACTGGGCAGAATAATTAGGATGATGTGCATTTTGGTTCACAATCGGAAGGAATAATGCTTCAGAAAGGGAAAAGCCTGCATTTTCTCACCAGACTAATGCAATGTGCTGAAAAAGATACTTGTAACTGCAGTCCAGTTTGAATATCATAGCAGCTCAGTGTGGACCACTGTTTTCCCATAACGAAAGAGCTATCAAACTGAAATAATACCTAAGCTGTGTTTTCGGTAAGTAGGCAGCTGTTTGTACTAGGCAGGTATTTGTTTCTAGATTGATAAGCTCAGTAGTACAGTTTACTACTTAGTGCTCCTGTGGACACAAGAAGAGGTCAAGAGTCCGGGCCAGGAGCATAGCAATGGGCATAACCACCCCTCGATGGCAAAATGTCTTAAATTCCCTAGGATATCTTACCCTTGGCCTTAATTGGCAATGTTGATGTCAATGGGGACTTCCCTGGGTCTTCAAAGAATTGGACGTGTAGTGTTAGACAACTTGTATCCTTAATTGGTTTTGTTTGTAGGAAGTCCAAATGAATTTGCCAATCTACCCCTCCTTTCATTCCTGCCCTTCCTACCTTCTCCCTTCAAATTAAGAGCATTTTACCCCCACTGATACAATACTAATACTGCCTGAGAGAGGTCATTTAAAGTGCCAGGATTTAAATGGGTTGTGTTCTTTTGGAGGTATGGACAAGGTGAAATAGAATGTTGTTAAAGGGTCTTCTCAGTTACTTGAATTATGGATGGTTGTTAAAGTATGTTGAAGCTCTGTTAAGTAGTTTTAATGAGGGCAGGACACTTCCTGCTGCTCCTCTCTGTCTCTTGCCAAGTTTCTGCTTTCGTTTTCCTGCTCCGAAAATCTAGGTTTTTATTTACAGATTACTCATAACAACCGTAGGTAAGTTGGAACAGATACATAAGCAGAAATTGCTGAAAATTTCAGCCTGTTACCAGTTTGGGAATATCAGAATACCATGCCAGGAAGTACTCCTAGGGTAGGCTCAGCTATGGTTTCCAAAACTCTAATTGGAAATAGCATGGTCAAATTACTCTTTCCAGACTATACTGAAGGAGCATAATTTTTCCGGTGTGACAAGTCAACAGTAGAGATTTAGCCTTTAGTGCAGATCCTGCAAAAGCTTATGCACAGGTGTAAGCCTGTAATCACGTAAGAATTTGAAAGGATCCTTTAATATCTGCATACCCATATTCTATTTTATTGCTTCAACTAAGAAGTATTTTAACATCTTGGATAAAACCATCTCGGACAAATCGTAAAAGTGGAGGAGGGAAGATCATAGAAGGAAATGCAGTGCATGTGCACAGCTCCTGAGATAGGAGGAGATTGCACAAGGATGTGATTTCTGGTCTTTGCGGAGGGAAGGGGGCTGTTATGAAGTCCCTAGTGTATATAATAACCTTGGCCAGCAGAATTCGATGTGTGCAGTCTTGCAGCTTCAAATACTTTGTTTCTTGTAGCATTTCACCATTTATCTCTCGTGGTTGAGATATACTTTGCCTTTATACTTGAAAACTGTGGCCTGGCCTTCACTCAAGAATGTTTGAAGGCCTGAATTCTGACTAGAAGATTTATGTTAGGTAGTACCTAGTAATATTCACATGCAGGTGTGCACCCACAGACAAACATATTTCTGATTTGCAAGGATGCTAAAATTTGGTTTTAGATAAACGAAACATCTGTTGAGTTTATTATGATTTTTTTTTTTAAACAAAAGGTATAAAACCTTACTTTTAAAGTGACTACTTAAAGCTGGAGATTACTGTTGTGCATCTGAAAACACCGATCTGTCAAAATGGAAACATCTCTTGAAAAAGTATCGATTAGTGAAATTCCTGGGGCAGTATTCTGGAAGGGAACGATGTTTGTTTCTGAGTTCATTGTGTGGCTGATGACAGAGGAAGGGCCAGCCCCTAAGGTTGTCGCGTGGCAAAGGTGCCTGGCTCCACTGGAAGTCCCCTGGAAGTTTATGCAAAGATTTTCAGTGTTGATTAGTTGGAAAATTCTGGTTAAGGGGCTCTTTTGAAATGTTCTGACTATTAGTTTGACATCCTTTGTATGTGCTGGATTTGTGCAAGGTTTCCCCTGTGTGTGGCTGCTGTCCTCTTTCCTGCCTGCACTGGCACTCAGTTATATGGAAAGAAGAATTCTTCCCACACTGCAAAAGACAGCAGCAGCATCACTAAGGCCAGACTAGTTTGGAGGTGGTATGTGCTGTCGGCTTGTGCTGAGGTTAAATTAAGCTGGATGCTCAGAAGTGGATGACAATTACTTGGGTTAACTTTGTAACACATACACATTTCATCCTAGGTGGAAGAAATAGAATGGGTAAGGGCGTGAGATCACCTGCACAACAGATACCCCAACTCCCAGCTGAGGTGGCAGCAGTTTGTGGTTGAAGGTCTGGTTTGGTGCTGCAGAGCAAATGTGATGTTGTCTTAGCTCTATTCTGAAAGTTATTAAAATGTGAGTTATTTTAATCCTGAAGGATTCAAGAGGAAGAACACTGATAAGAAAAGGTATTAAAGCGTAAGAGAAAAAGCAGGGAATTAGAAGTTGACAACTCAGTAAGGTTGAGGATTATCCCATTCTGAGGAGCAATAGAGATTAGTTGTTTTCCACTGAGTGATGACTGCCGCAGCAGTGGTGAGCATATTAATGTCTAGATATTGCTTGTTACAGATGGGCATCTCATGTGTGTATTCACAAGTAAAGAATTGCTGTGTACTTCTGAACTTTGTATAACCTGCTTTGTGGAGTCTCTTGGCACCTGGTAGAAGCTGCTGAACAAAGCGAGCCAGAGAAGGAGGGTTACAGTGCTAACAGCTGAAGCAGGCTCTGTGCAAGTATAGGTAAGCTTGAAAATGCCCAGAGACAAGATTTTGATCTAAGTAAAAAAAAAAATGAACCTAGCAACAAACAAAACCATAAAACAAGACCCCCAAACTTGTGCACTCTTCTAGGATGAAGTGTGGCCCATAGCTTCTTAGGGCAATACCAATTTAAGCAGGCTAACTATTTTCTTCTGCTAGATGTCTTTTTCAGCTTTGGCAGTGCCCCAGTCTGACTCATGCATAAGGGCACAAAGGCTTGTGCTGGGCTAGCACAGAGCAAGGAGTAAATCAGGAAAGCGTAAATGCACATAGAGTTAGAGGCTAACTATTTTCTTCTGCTAGATGTCTTTTTCAGCTTTGGCAGTGCCCCAGTCTGACTCATGCATAAGGGCACAAAGGCTTGTGCTGGGCTAGCACAGAGCAAGGAGTAAATCAGGAAAGCGTAAATGCACATAGAGTTAGAGATGGAGAATCATAGAATTGTCTAGGTTGGAAAAGACCTTTAAGATCGAGTCCAACCTTTAACCTAACCCTGGCATCCCACCACTAAACCATGTCCCTAAGCACCTCATCTATCCTTCTTTCAAATACCTCCAGGGATGGGGACTCGACCACTTCCCTAGGCAGCCCATTCCAGTGCCTGACAACTCTTTCTGTGAAGATGTTTTTCCTAATGTCTAGCCTAAACTTGCCCTGGCGCAACTTCAAACCATTCCCCCTCGTCCTATCATCTGTTACCAGGGAGAAGAGGCTGACCCCCACCTTGCTATAGCCTCCTTTCAGGTAGTTGTAGAGGGTGATAAGGTCTCCCCTCAGCCTCCTCTTCTCCAGACTAAACAACCCCAGTTCCCTCATCCACTCTTCGTAAGACTTGTGCTCTAGACCCCTCACCAGCTTGGTTGCTCTCCTCTGGACATGTTCCAGCAATGCAACATCTTTCTTGTAGTGAGGGGCCCAAAACTGAACACAG
>NW_009259712.1:14632-59220 GCF_000687185.1 Egretta garzetta | reverse complement strand
TCGCCCGCGCCGTGGGGGCTGTAACAGACTCCCAACAGGATATCTTTTCTGTTGGCCTCCCCGCTCATCCTTACCCCTAAGCACTCGGCCTCACCACAAGAGTCAAGCTCTGTACAATCAAAACACTCCCTAACATACAGAGCCACCCCACCGCCTCTCCTTCCTTGCCTGTCCCTTCAGAAGAGTTTGTAGCCATCCATTGCAGCACTCCAGTCACGGGAGGCATCCCACCATGTTTCTGTGATGACGACTACATCATAGCCATCCTGCTGCACAATGGCTTCCAGCTCCTCCCATTTGTTGCCCATGCTGCATGCATTAGTGTAGATGCACTTGAGCTGGGCTAACGGTTTCACCCCCAGCATTGGGGTGACACCCCCAGGCTCCTCTCTACTGAGCCTGGTTATATCCCCTCCCTGCTTCAGGCCTAGTTTAAAGCCCTCTCAACAAGCCCTGCCAGTTTATGAGCGAGGATCCTTTTCCCCCTCTGAGAGAGCTGGGCACCATCTGTTGTCAACAGGCCCGGTGCTGTGTAAACCTCCCCATGATCAAAGAACCCCAAGCCCCTCTGATGGCACCAACCTTTAAGCCACGTGTTAACCAGTCTAGTTTTCCTGTTCCTTTCTGTGTTCCTCCCTGCCACTAATGGGATCGAGGAGAACACTACCTGCACTCCTGATCCTTCAACCATTTTTCCCAGTGCCCTGAAGTCCCTTTTGATTGATTTGGGGCTTCTCTCTGGTATCTTGTCACTGCCTGCCTGTACAATCAATAGCAGATAGTAATCAGAGGGGCGTAACCAGACCAGGGAGTCTCTTCACAATGTCCCTGACCCAGGCCCCAGGGAGGCAGCAGACTTCCCTGTGGAATGGGTCCGGACAGCATATCAGGTCCTCCGTTCCCTTCAGAAGGGAATCACTCACAACAATTACCCTCCTTTTTTTCTTGGCACAGGCAGTCTTGATAGGTAGGGGTGACCTCCTCTCCCTAGCCAACCCCCTGGATGGACCTTCATCCCCATCCTCATTTGCCTGGCCCTTGAGTTCCAGAGCCCCATATCTGTTATGTAAGGGCAACTGGGAAGGTGAGGGAGGCTGGGAGGGGATTCGACCTTTTTCCATTCCCTACTATCTCTTGGGTCCCTAACTTTTGCTCGTTGGCAAGAGGGCAGGGGATCCTCTGCTTCTTGTGGAGCCTCCATCTGCTGCCTTGGCCTGAGGGATGGTAGGGTGCGGCTCCAGCAGTCTGTCTCCATCTCACACTCCCTAATGCTCCTTAATCTTTCCCCCTTCTCTTTCAGCTCTGCCACCAGGCAGAGCAGATCATCCCCCTGCCTGACAGCCACTGTCCTTACCATTCTCTGGTACAGGTGACAGGCTCAGGCATTCCCTGCAGCCAGAGACCTGGACAGCCACATGTTTCTGTTTAGGTGGGGACTCCATCTGGGTCACTACGTTCTGTCTGGCAACGGCTTTTGGACGAGTGGAAACCATTGCTTGCTCCTCTCCTGGGATGTCTGTGGCCAGTAATCAAGTGACCCTCAGAGTCAGAAGGGGACAACGCGCCCTGCCGGCGCGAACTGCCTGCACAAACTGCCGCGCCACGGCCTTCTGACGGGCCACGCCCGGTTTGCCCGTCCTGTTCGCCGCGCTCCCTGGGGGCTGCTTTTGTACGTGAGGGAATCGGGCCGACGTCTCCCCTGACTCCGCCCCCGCTGAGTCAGAGCTCCCGCTCGTCAGGAGCCCGCTCTTTCCCGCCCGGGGAGGGGGGTTGGGGTCCCTTCTCTATTTCCCTGTGCTTTTTTGTGCCTTTTGGTTCCGCGGTTTTTGCCGCGGTTTTGCCGCTTCAGAAAGGGTCCCCCGGCGCGATCCTCTGCTCCAGAACCCTTCGCCTCAGTGGCTTCAAAGAACCACAAATCCATGAGAGTTAGGTTGTAGAAGTAATGAAAGGAGACCAGATATTTTATCTTGACATATGGCTATTGAATGACAGCTTTGGGGATTTCTAAACACAGAAACTACATCTTTGATTGTAGATACAGCCTTCTGGGAAATAAGACTGCATGCATTGTTATTATTATTCCCCCTCAGTGTGGAAGAAATACTATGTTCTTATTATCTTGTTTAGAAGTAAGATTATGCTAAGGAATATGCCTGGCTCAATATGTAGTTTTTCTTTCTACTGCAAAGGAACTGGGTTTGCATTTTAGCTCTCTGCTTGAACTACAGGGAGTAATATAGAAGAAAATGTACTAGGTGTAGCAGAAAAGGTGTTAACTGCTTGATACAGAAAAGACTGGGAACTATGTAACTTCAAGTGATAGGGAGAAAAGAAAAGCTGGATTAAAGAAAAATTTTTTCAGATATCTAATGTTCCTATTGTATTCAGTGATGAAACACAAAAGTATCTTTGAAGGAGAACCTAACCATCAGGTGGATATTGATGTCTAGACGAAAAAAAAGAAAAGCTACTACTTCTAGGTAGTTTAAATACCTCTTGAGTTTTCATGCAATATTGAAGACTTACACTTGTTACCTTATGATAATACCTAAGAAGATACAAATATGCGCTGTATGTCAGTGTCCATAAAAAACATTTCAGTTCCTTCTTCATTTCCTCTGCTATTACTCTTTTGGGGAAGGCAAATGGTAGTTAACCACGTGTGCAGCCCACGCTCCTCTGGCGTGAGTCCAAGACATAACAGCAATTTGGGTTTTGTCAAGAACGGTCAATACTCTGATGGTTTTGAAAAATGTATGCAGACTTTATTCTTAATCAAAGTGAAATTTATTTGAAAAATGAGCATATTCTAGACTTACCTTTGTAAATGAAATGAAAGTAAAGGAATAGTATCTTGCTTAGTTGGTTTGGAAATGGTGTCATTTACAGCAGTGAGATGCATAGATTGGTGATCTCAGAGAAGATCTTTGTCAGGGGAAGCTAAACCAAAGTTGAGGAAAACCCCTCCTGTCCACGGAAGACATCTGTAGATGTAAAACAAGCAAACGATCAAAGGGACAAAGTACAGCAGAAGGCTGCTGAAGAAAGTTCCTAAAGGAAAAAAGTAAGTAGAGGCCTTACCTGAGAAGACAGAGATGTATCTGAAAAGCAGAGAATTATTATAATGTGCTGTAGTTAGCAGAAGAACAGTAAATGGTAAGAAAAATTAATTTGGTACCTTGCACAGGTGCAAAGAGTAGTTAGAATAATTTTAAAAATAAAGAGAAACGGGTAGTTACTAAATAAGCTGCTCCCGGGCATTTCAGAAGAGGAGCTGCACACCCTGTGAGTATTTGATGAAGCTGTACAGCTAAAAACTAATCATAATCCTATGCATGATGACCTCAGCTACTTTCCAGAGGACAATGATACCTTGAGAAGTTATTAGAAAGATAATTTTAAAGACTAACCATAAGTATTGTAGATTTTTATGGTTTAGGATATTTGTAAAATGACTCATTATAGTGATCAAGTCTTGGGAATTTGCCAGAGCAGGTGGCTTTCTGATGAGATGATTTAAAAAATAAATTTGTGTTAATAAGAAATTTAAGCCATAAAATGCCTGGAAAAAGTTAATAATATATTTTTCCAAGAAAAGTTTTTAAACCTACTGAGATAATTCCCCCCACAGGCCCAATTCAGTGATTTGAGCTTTTTTTCTCTCAGCTTCTTAATCCCCGACTTCTGTGTCTCTCTTTTTTTTTTTTTTTCCTTTTTTTTATTTTATCGTGCTCGCTATGCAGATAACACCCTGTTATGCAAGTTCATCTATAAGGTTGTGAACTGAATCGTACATCAGTTTTACTGTGCTGCTTCCAAGGACCCAAACAGACGGTCATTGCCATGTGTCTGGATGGACTGTTGTGGAAAGATAAAGTTATTAGTCTGCCCTGTTGCTGAAGATAATCTCCCTCTGTCCATCTGATGGTTAATATTAAGGAAGATGTGAAGCCTTATTTACTTTTTTAGTGTTAGGTTTTAGCTGTAGAAGTATATAGTAGGTACTAGTTTCATTTAAGAGTGAGTGAAATACACTACCTTTTTCCCCCAGAAAACTATATTATGACAGCAAACTGGCTGAGTGCAGTAACTCTTACTGTGGTGATTAAGAAATTATAAGCATTGAGGTATGGAGAGGACACAGGATGGCTACTTCACTGCTGTGAAAACACAAGAGAGAGGAAATTAAGTACTTGTCAAGAGCCAGATGCAGACATCTGTGAATTATTCCAGAACCTTTTTCTCTCTATAGCCCATGCCAAGAGAATCAGTAGTCATCTAATTTAGGCCAAATATATAGCTGCTTTTCTGTTCCTTTGGACTGTAAATAGCATGTAGAACGTTTTGTTTATTTTCCAAAATAAGTAGTTCGATTTTCCTTTCTGAGATTTAAGCATGAAAAATGTTCCATAATGACTGCTGTGTAGACCATGAAGAAGATCTGGCAAAAAAAAAAAAAAATGCCCTACAAGATTAGTTTCTTATAGATGACTCTGAAGAAAATCTGTGGGATAGTTGTGTGTCCTTTCTCTTCAGGAGTTCACTGTGGCTTCATGAGGATGACAATGCAGGAATACAACTCTGTCCCATATCTGTTTGAGCTGAATTCTTCCACAGCCTTGAATGGCCTCAAGATGTAGTGGTGGTGGAACAGGGTTGGTTAGCTAAATGCTTTTTCAGTATATCTGCTCTTTTCCATGTGGTGCTATCGCCGTGACTTTTATCACATTCCTGAAACTGCCTTCTTCCGTGCTTGGTCAATATGCTATTGCTTGGTTGCTTATATGAATTTGGCATTGGTCTGAGAGCACCTAGATTGTGTGTTCAGTGCTGGGAGCTGAAACTGTCAACTTTGGATGGCCTTTACCTGATTATATAGAGATTAACCTATTTGGAGGATGAGATGATTCCAAATAGCTTTTATTGGCAAGCCTCAATGATTTTTTTTTTCTTTAATTTTCTTCTTTTCTTTTCTAATTCAGACTGCATTACCTCATTGTGGAACATGCTGCCATCCTGTTTTATAGCAAAGCATCTCATTTGTGGTGGTTAGATTTGTGAGTCCTTTCATGGCTTCTATTTTGTTAGGCAATTTCTTTTATATCACTCAGATTCCTAAGTGGAAAGAAGATGGTGTTTATAGGACTGCAACAACAACAAAAATCCCAAACTCTCTAAAGATTGAATGGCTGCAGTACACTTGCGGTTGTTGTCAGACAATACAGTGGCAGCATGTGTGTACCTAGTGGCAGCTGACTTGCATTACATTGCAAGCAGCGCCTTATCTCCTGTTAAAGCACAGCTTCGGTCCAAGAGAGGGATTCACAGCGCTCAGGTGAGTGAATTATTCAGGGTCGCACAGCAGATCAGAGGTAGAGCGAGGTGTGAAAAGCAGCCTGACACTGCAAGGAAGATAAACCATTGAACAATTTATTTCCCAAGAGGCATGCTACTCTGTTCTTTGATTTTGAGTGAGCTTTCACTTCGGCAGGGCTAAGATTTAACCCATCATATTTGCAAAAGAGGCCTTATGATGTAGTTCTGAAGTGCCTGTCACTGTGATATTTTGGTTCCCACGTAGTTGATTCACTGGGATTTGATCTTTGTTAGGAGTGGCAATGACGTTACTTATGCTCTGCGTGTTTGTAAGCTCTAAATTTGCGAAGGATGCTTTCAGTGGCACTAGCAAGGGTTATGGTTACCAGCTGTCAAAGTGTTTGTTGAATTATTCCATCTCAAGCTGGTGGCTTTCTCACGATGACACCAGACACTCCAGCTCTGTCAGCAATCTCAGCCCTTTCCAAGAAAAGGTTCTTCCTTCCATCATCTCTATCCTCAGGAGGGTGGCTGCAGAGAAAAAAGCAGAGGTTTCTGCTCATGAACTGAAGAGGGTTTTGTGCGAATTGGAGGAGAATGCAAAGAAAGGTCAGAACTGTTCTTGTCTCTTCACTACTCTGAGCTTAGCTTTTGCTCTTTTCCCATTCTGCTTTGGGGTTATACCAGGTCTGGAAAGGGGCAGAAAAGAGCTCTGCTTTAAAACAGACAGATGAAAGTTCCATCAGACACCATTCTCTCACTCTTAGCTCAGCAAAAGCTTGCAAAATAGTGGTGGTAGGAATCTGTAGACTGAAAAAATACTGTTGTTAGAATAGGTGTAATGAAAACAAGTACAAGTGGTAGTTGTAACATTAAATTTAAGGACTTCTGAACATATACACATAAGTGTATAACTTGCATGTTGCAAGGTAGTATTAGTGTCATTCAAAATTCAACAATAAAATTCATTGCACAATGTTATTTTTAACATTTTTCCAATAAGTGTGGTCTCTAGACTGCATTTTCTTAACCACTTGGAAGAGCTCATAAATGAGACCAGACAAGAACTGTTGATGCAGTTGAGTGTATTTTGTAAATGATGATGCATTATAGCTAATTTGCTATAAATCTTCCTATTCATAGGTTGTATCAAATTTGTAAGCATTATCAGTCAGCCTTCTGCTTTCTTTTAACTTTTTTTGGACAGTAGAAGTAAAGGGGCTTGGAAATTAACTTTAAAAATCAAGTTGTTTTCTCACAGATTCTTTGAGAGCTACTGTGTGATTTTTTTGGTGTTTGTTTTGGTTTTTTATTTTTATCGTTCTACTGAGATTCCAGTGTTTCAAAGAAATAATAAGGCATTGAAGCCTACCCTGAACTAAGACTACAGCAATACAATACTGTAGAAATTAATCTTTCCTGGGTAATAGGTATTCAGTGCTAGTCTGCAAAACTAGGTAATCTGAAAAAAAAGGTTGGGGTTTTTTTTAAGTTCTGTACTACTTTCAATCATTCTCAATCTTTTTTTTTATTATGTTTTTAAATTGATCAGTGACTGTAGGTGCTGTACTATCACTTTTAGCAGCAACCTCAGCTCCCTGAGAGTCCACTCACTCAGGAATTAAATGGATGAAATTTTAAAGATTGCTTGTATTGCTGTTGCCAAGCTACCTGACTCCTCTGCACTTGCTGACTGGAGCCTCAAGTGTCAGTATTTCCCCTCCTGCTCTTGCTGTGCAGATGTCGATTCAGCATAGTTAGAGATTAGCGTTTGAAAGAGCACAAAACCATAAATTCAAGACACATTGGGATTTTTTTTTTCCCTGAAAATTTCACTGAGGTTTTTACAAAAATTTTCTTAGGGGCAGAAGATGAAATCTTCTGGCTTTGCAGATGCATTGTTCATGACCCCTTATTAATCTCTGGCAAATATGGCAGTGTTTTGTTTCAAGTGTACATTATTAAAATTTGCTTTTTTCACCAAGGAAAGTGTGTGATTTCTTAACTAGTCATTAGTACTGATCGTCTTAGTACAGTTTAGTCATTGTGCCCCAACTCTACTCAATCCCATGTCAGCTTTTACTGCTTGTCTTGCAAACTTTATCATCTTCATGGGAACTGGCATTTATTTGGTATCTATTCAGCATGTAGAACAGTGGATCACAATTTACATGGTATTGTGAATGGCACTAAATCCAAGTGCGTAGGAACAGTAAGTCTAATGTGCTATCTTATGCTGAGCCAAAAGAAAAGAAAGCTGCTTCAGCTTGAGACGCCTGATCTCTTATCTACGGCATAAGTAAGTCAAACTCCGGTGTGTTCAAACACTCAAATCTTGGACAATAATTTGCTCTTGGAAGGTGTCAGCTAGACTTCTGGTTTACTGTTCTTATCTTTGCAGGTGAACATGTCTGTAAAGATTGTTCTGAATGTTTTCTTAACCCTGTGATCTCACAGGACCAAGAAGTAAATAGTGAAAAACAAACCTTTTCTGGTCCCCGATTTCCCTTTTATTCCTGGAATGGAGAAGCCAAATGCTTGCAAGTTTTGCAAAAGGATTTCAGTCTTCTGTAAACATTGCTTCAGTATTCTAAACCTGCTGCTCATAAAACTCCCACTGGGTTATTTTGGACAGTTTGAGATCTAGCAAGAGTGAACATGCTTTCATGAGCAGTTAGAAATAGGTCATGAATCATGATATGAAGTTTTTCCTCATATTTTACCTCTGATTCAGCTGCAGAGGCTAGTTCAACACTATTAAAAGATAGTTAACAGTTAAGCCATTTCTAATTTAAGATCAATTGGAAAAGTCCTACAGAAGATAAAAAGCTTTCCGTAGCGAAAGATGTGAGAAATTTTATTTTCATAGGTTATTCCATAGCCTTTCCATTTTGTGTTCTGAGATGGCTACAGACAAGCAGCAAGATTGAAGATTACTGCAAGAGGCTTAAATGCCAGCAGAACTTACTTTTTTTTTTTTTTTAAAAGGAGTGATCCTTGGGCATTCCTAGGAACACAGAAGGTTTAGGAACACTTCTGAAATGCTTATACACCGACACATGCAGTATGAAAAACAAACAGGATGAACTGGAAGTGTTGGTCAGTTCCCAGAGCTATGACATCATTGGTATTAGTGAGACTTGGTGCAATGAGTCCCATGGTTGGAGTGCTGGGATGGAGGGCTGCAGGCTGGGCAGGTGAGGTGGAGGAGTAGCACTGTACACAAGGCAGAAGTTTGAGCGTGCGGCTCTTACGGTTGGCGATGATGTGGTTGCATGACTTACTTATATGCATACTGCAGTTGTTAGGAAACACAACCCAAGCAAGTTGTTTATTTTTGTAGTCCAGAGCCTTGAAACAGAACAGAAGTGATATGATGGCACGCAGGCTGGGTGTCTGCCGTAGGAGGACAGTACCTTCTGTCATGATCCAAGTTTTCAAAATCCACTGCAGTGCCTATTGGCAGCTGCGCTGGCAGTGTAACCAGGAATGGAGCTGAATTATTGCATGTGTCTCTGCTTGAAAGACATTTTAGTAGTGAAGTAAAGGGTTGCTGAGAGAGCAAGTCCATCCCTCAATGTCTTTCCTGCTGTTCCCTTTAGGATTCTGCATGGTGCTCAGCTGACATGTCCTTGTTCTTTACAAGCCTTTTCTGAACCAAAGTCTGAACAGAAATCAGTTGTTTGCAAATCTAAGGTACTTTCAGGAAGAACCATAACTTCACATAAAAAAAAAAAATCAATTAATTTGCTAAAGGTAAATTCATAGTGAATTCAGCAGCTGGAGATTCTGTTGTAATGTCTTTTTGGAACTTGCAGTTAGGATCAGTGATGGACACAGCCATATCTTTAGCCTGTATCTTGACAAAAGAAAAAACATATTTAAAAAGGTTGACTGGAACTGAAGTGATTCATAATGTCATGCATGTTACATCGCCCTGGTCCCCATGGAATTAAAATGAGAACCTTCTTAAAAAGGGCACACTCTTTGGAACCTCAGCACATACCTTAGTTTCAGGCCTGATCTAAAGCTATTTAAGATCGATGTAAGTAGTTTTTTTCTCTTTGAAGGCTTTGGATTGTCTTCTTCAACTCCTTGGTGTAATTTGAATTAACTCTTTCTATTGGGAACATCAAAACTGAGTCTGAAGCTTTCAGGCATTGACCATCCCATCGACCAGCTGGCATCATACTAAAATCCATAACCTGAAGAAACGTTGATTTAAGTACCAATTTTTAGTGTTATGTGTACTTAAATTGTACCCATAGAAGAAAATCACTATGCTGTCATGAAATGAGAGACATAAAAATAATTTCTCTATATTAAGGAAACAGAGCAATTTATTGGGACCATAGGTCACTCACTTTAGAATCCTGTCAGTTACTTTAAAAAAAAAAAAAAAGAAAAAAAAAGATATCTGTAGTGACAAAGTTGGATTTTTTTTTTGTGGGGAATAATACAAATCATGGAGTATCTGTCTTATAAAGAGCTAATTAAGATTGCAGGTTGCATGATTAAATCAAGGTGCTTTAAAATCTGAAATGACTATTCTTATCTTCTGCTATGATTTATGGTACCACACAGAGAAGAACAATTTTTCAAATAATTTCCACATAGACTTAGAATGGATATAAGCTATGACCACAGCCATTAAAAAATACCTGCTTTTGATTGAAAAGTGCCAAGTAATGAAGAATTAACTACCACTAACACTTGTTTCAGTGTCAAATTACCTTAATTTAAACTTGTGCTTCCTCCTTGCGATCCAAATAATTTTTCGTGGTTTTTTTGGCCAGCAGATTTGGTCAAAAGTAGGTGTGTGCTTGGTTTTGGTTTGTGGTTTGTGGTTTGTTTTGTTTTGTTTTTTTAAAAAGTGATGCAGGTTTCTGTGAGACATAAACACAAGCTTTCATATCAAAGTATGGTGAAGAAAATGGAAAATGCTCTGATGCACAAGGATGAGCTCCATAGCAGATGTTCCCCTCGGCTGGAGCCCCTGCTTCCCCCATCCTCTGATTGCCCAGCCCTAGGGGCCTACTGACGTACCCCATGAGTCCTGGTCCAGGCTTCCCACACAAGGAATCTATTGTGCATGGGAGAATTTATTTCTTCCTTATTTTGTCCTGATATGCTGTCCAGATGTGGCACCTGAGAACTGAGAATGTTATCAGGTCCCCTCCTCAGCTGTGGCTGTTACAGTACAGTGCTCTGTCTGACTCTGAATTTCTTAAGTGGAATAGTACTCTTTGTGCTCAGTATAATCTGGCAAAGAATTTTCATATTCTGTATTTTATCCAGTTACTTAACAGAGCTTGTTCACTACAATAAATCCAATTAAAAAATTTACATCTTTTACTGTTGCTGAAAATGGTCACATCACCAGTACTCAGCTCAAGGGACATGGTCTAAAATAAAGAGTAGAAAACGGGAGATGCTTTTTCCTATGCTTAGTGGTTTTGTCACTAGGGGTAGTGTTTAGCAGTTTTAGAACCATGAGTGAATGTCAGATACGAGACTAAAGCTGGACTCAGGTAAGCAATAAAGAGTTTTTCCATGCTAAATCTTTCCCGTTATTCTGCTCTTGCTGCATCCACGAACTGATGAACAGTTGCTAAGGTTTGGGAAGAAGAAAGGTGCTGTTCAAGAACAAAAGCTTCTTTTTATTGACTGTTTCTTGGCTTCAAGGAAAAACCATTTGTTAAGATTACAAAGGAAAAAAACCAGTGATAAAAAGAGATTCTTCATTGGATGTCTTTATATAATATGACTTAGTTTTGCTGCACAATTGAGCTGTCATCTCAGTAATATCTTTTTTTTTTTTTTTTTTTTTTTTTCTCCTTTCAAGCTACTGTTAAAATATCAGTCTGGGAAAATTGAAATATTGTAGAATAGCAGCACCTGATAGCTATGATAATTAGAGTCTGCTTAAGCCTCTATGTTTCTACTTTTAAAATGCTCCATGACTTATTTTGTTAGAATTCTCCTTGTATAACTCAGGTAGTCTTGGGAGACTGTATGTACTGTGCTTTTTCAGTACCATAAATGCCTGTTTGAGTCTTGGGTGAAGACAGAAAATGAATGTTTATCATTGCAGTCAACTGTGGATATGCATCTATATCACAGCTTGATAGTTTAGTGCATGAAGTCATATTAATTACAGCCTGAAGCAATGCTTGACTTATATTTTCTCATGACTTTCAAACTTTTTTACAGTTTACCATGAATAGATGAAGGAAATTGCAGGACTCCAGCTAGTGTTATTCAGAAAGGTTCTCGCCATTGCACTTTGAGTTTTGGAGGATGTATTTTAACTCCTGGAACAGGAGGCAAGTACTCGTGTCCAGTGCTCTTCCACCAGGATGTGGTGTAGCATGGATTGCACATAAACCCTTGAAATAGTTTTGTTATTGTGTAGATGATGTATGTTTCAAGATCCTGGAGAACGAATCAGGTATTTGGGTGAGTGCAGTAGCATTAGGGATCTGAAGTACATCATGCATGTTAATTTTTTTTTTTTTTACTGCACTATATGGAGTAGTGAGTTAATTAGGTAAGAAGTTTATAGACACACAGATTTTCTGCACTGCAACACAGCTCAAGCAGCATAACAATGTTTTGTTACCATGGTAAGATAAACCTATCTTTCAGCCCATGGTATAGATTGTTATTTTTTTTTTAAATAACAGTTGGGTTATAGAGAAGACTTTCAAGAAAACAAATAATAAATTTGGCAACATAGTTGTAAAATAACTGAAATGGTCTAACAAGTTTAGAAATCTCTCAGGAAACTTGAAAGACTTCCACTTTTCCTTAATAAGTTTCTCTTCTATTTACCTGAATACTGATACGTACAGAGTCTTTTTTTATCTTGCCTTCCTACAGTAAGTTTTCCAGTTGGAGAGTTCATGTAGTTCAGGTTTCGCCTCCAGAATCTTCAAGGAGTTTCTTATTTTAGCAATGGGGACTGTGGATGTAATCAGGGTCTGTGAAACCCAAAAAAAGTTACAGTCAAAAGTTTAAGTCAAAAGGACTGCATGGACTATACTTTTCAGGGATAATGTATATTTGCTTTGCTTGCAGAGTTTCTTAATGC
Source organism: Egretta garzetta (assembly GCF_000687185.1). NCBI lineage: Eukaryota > Metazoa > Chordata > Aves > Pelecaniformes > Ardeidae > Egretta > Egretta garzetta. Next base: position 46,811 of record NW_009259712.1, on the reverse strand, counting down.
CTCTTTTTTAATTCTGTAGCCATAGGATTGTTTTGTCAATAACATTGACAGTAAGGATAAATTAGATACCAACATTTTCATAAGATTTGTTTAAAAAACAACCCAAACGACCACACAAAACCACAGGTGTACCAACAGTCCTCCTCCCCTTCTTCCAAATTCTAAGCCTAAACCAGATAGAACTGGTTTATAGGTATGTGGGACATACAAGTTTTGTAATGGCTTAAAAGAACACCACCTTTTCCCCAAGCTGTAGAAGCTGCATTTTCAGAGATTAAGTCAGGTGACCTAAAACAGAGGAACACTACCTTTTGAAGGTCTAATAGTTAACAGTTTTGCCCCCTGAGGAGATAGATACCGATACAAAAAATAGATGACTACACATTATTTCATATAAAGAAGAGGAAACTCTGTGATCTATTGAAGTTGTCTTTGAATAGTTAAGTTCTTTTCAGTGTATTTTAATTTATCACTAGATTTAATTTCAGAATGAGTCTTTTCAGGGGAAGCAGAGCAATGAGGAGCATTTCAATAAAAAGATGAGGAAAACATTCTAGATCCTGATTTTAAAGAAAGAGAAAGAAAATCTAATGTTTTGAGGCATCCAAATTACATCATGTTGGGGTTACAGCTGACTGAGTATAAGGGAGAGGAGAGATGAGAAGGATGGGAAAGCCGTATGGACAATGCTATAAAACTCGGCAGGTTTTCCTTCAAACTGTTTCAAACTGCAAAGCAAGGACTGTCCCCACTCTCCGCTGTTCACAGGGGAGAGTTTCTGTAACTCCATCTGCCCCTCGGATGGATGCAAGCTCCTGCTACTGATCCCCTGTCGTGCTGGCCAGGGTCTCACAGTTTTGCTCAGGTCCAACCACATGGTCCTTGCTCCCTCTGGCACATCCTGGAGCGGGGTCCCACTCCAATGGGGGTAGGCTGGTAGCTTCAGGCAGTGGCTTTGAAGAGGCAGGAACTGCAACTTAAAGAGTTTGGGGCACAGAAGAAAAGGAATTGATAAAATCTCGACCCAAATAACTTCAAGCTGGAGAAACAATTCAGTTGCCCAGTGCTGATATACAGTTTAATAAAATATCTACTGTGCCAGGTTTAGATATGGACAGAAATATCATAAGTATATCACTAAAATGTCACATTTTCACAAACAATATTCACATAATCACTGAGTAATTTCATTTTAATAGCTACTATATTTCAATGTATTTACAGAAATATTGTCTACTAGGATCGCAACAGCTGAAGGAAGATTTGGGCAAATTGACCAGATGTAAATTGTCAGTTTTCATACATAAACTCTGGTATAGTGCAGATGATTAAACATAGAAAACTCATTATCAGAGGAAGAACAGCTATATATAAAGTCCATGTACTTCCAGAGCCAGCAAAATCTGAGCCAGGATTCAAATCCTGAATGTAACAAGAAACAAACTAGGCTGGGAGCAGTAAATGCAGTTTTAAAATTAACCTTAACTAGAATCTGCTACTCAAACATTTTGATTTAGCTACAATTTGACAAACTTCCATTTTTCTGTTAATCACACTGGGCCCTTCTGTTAACTCATGTGGCCTGTTGAAGCCTGAGCAGAATGCAGCACTGGAGAAACTGTATCCCTCCTGTCTGTGAATTGCAAGTAGCAGGATCTGAGTTCAGACAATTTGGGCTTTGACTTTAGTCAGGAAGCAGAAAAGGTCAGTGTGGTTTTTCTGATTGGTGGTATGGGTTTTTTTGTTTTAGGGTTTTTTTCCTCCCTTCAGTGCTGATTCTCCATTCTTCAAGCTCATTTAATTGAATTATGTGTCCTGGTTGCTTAGAGCACACACTGGTTTTGCTAAGAAAAGATGCCTTCCTGCTGTTTGTATTTTTCTCACATTACTAGAGGAAGCAGATAATGTTGTTGATGATGTCCTGTGTGTTTCCCCAAGATAAATCCATTCATCTAAGCATACTTTTGTTGGCTTATTTTCTATAACTCTTTGACTGAAGTGCTTGTGAAATTGCAGGCAGCCATGAAACCAGTGAGACTCAAGAGGTAAGGCTTTACTTAGAGCAAGAACTTTACAATTGATTTGGCATCAATAATCCATTGCTTCCTTAAAAAGCAATGGTTTCTTTAAATAGGCTTCTTCAAAGAGCATTTTCGAAAGATTTGACTAATGAACTATTTCATCTTTCCACACAGCAGCTATACTGGTCTAGGAGTAATAAGGGGCATGACAGGTGACTCATTGAATCTTAAAATTATTGCTCTTCAGCAATAACCTGTAATACTAGATTCTATTCCTAAACATTCTGAAATTAACAGCTCTAGGGGAAAGAGCATGTCAAGGAGAGAATACGTTTATACAAATGCAATTGTTAGGTTAAGCAATTAATAAGAGCTGTTAGTTAAAAATTAAAAGGGGAGAGTAAATTTCATCTTCTGGGAAATGAGTGATCACAAGAGGCAGATGATCTATGCAATCCCCTTCTTACAGCACTGGAGACTCTCATTGCCCTCTAATGGTGTGTGCTGAAGTTTATCCAAAAAGTGACTTAAATCCACAAATGTCTAACCAGTCACTTAATTACATTTTCTGAAAAGACAGCTGTGAGTTAAGGTTGTGCCAAGTGTGCTGGTCTCATTTAAAATGGCCTCTTAAGTAGTTGTAGCATTTATTTTGTCTTTACTAGCTGAAATGCAAATTTTATTACACTTGTTTTCCGGTGTCTGTTTCCAGGGATAACAACCAGTCATCCTTTTAACTAAGAGGGATATTTTCATTACTACTGTGCATTCAGGATAATAACTTTTGACCCTGTTCTTTCACCAGCAGCAGAACCAGAGAGGGAATGAAGGTAAATGGTAGTGAAAAATATGTACCTGGAACAGGCTGAACCTCTTTATTGCAATTTTGAAGAAAAAACTTTAGCACTGGCCTTGATGAGAGCTTTCTCAGCAAGTGGTGGAAGCAAAAATTGTACCACTGAAAAGAGCAATTATTTCAAAAAAGGCTTGAATGGAAGTGGACATATAAATTCATGCAATTTCACATCAAGGTCTGGCTTCTATCTCAAGAGGTAAAGATTTTTCTTTTTTAGTTTATTTAATATAGCAGAAAACTTTTTTTCTAGAAACTGTGACTTCTAACAGAAGTTTAAATCCCTCCTTCCCCAGTTTGTGTAGTAAAAAATTTCTCTGAAAAATCCAGAGGGTCTGCTCTCAATCTGTCTTAATACAACTGTGTTTTGCAATATATTGTGCCAAAGCTGGTGCTTAGGTTCAGTCATGAAAATGCTTTCCAAGACTAGTAGTAAGCTGTAATACTTGCTATTATTATTATCCTATTTTGTGATTGCAGTTCTTTTCTTGTAATTAAGGTACTACTTTTGTCTCATGCGAGTGCAAAGATCAATGGTAGGATCATGTCGCATATGAGCACAATTATTTGAGTGGGGTAACGATAGCTGCTGTTCCAGAGAAGCATGTCGTGGTTCATGCTGCATAAAATGTATTTGGACCAGGTACTGTCAGTGCAATCTGCAGCAGAAAAAACTCTATAATATATTAACAAACAATGATGGGTCTAAACAGTTGTCACTTAAGCCCCAATTTATCTGCAGCATTCAAAGGCAAAATTCATGTCAGCGGGTAATAACTTAAGCTGTATCACATTTCTAAATCTAATTTATATTAATGATGGCAGAGATGGCATGCAAATGGTACAGGAAGAAAAATCCAGTTAAATTCATGTAAATATTCTAAGTTGATAAATAGTTTAAAAAAAAAATTCTTCGAAATTGCAGAACTGATACTAACACACCAAATAGGAGTCCCATATGGCTAGGAGGCAAGAAGGGTTGGAAAAAAACAATATATATAAAAGTAGTTTCAATTTAAACTTTGACAAAGTGGTTTGGGGATTTAAATATTACTTGAAGAGTGGAGCATGTGCTTTTTCATGATAATCAGAAAATGTAGTCAGTTAATTAAGTTCTACCCTCATGCTATACCGAAAAGCAGTCACCAGAAAACAAACTTTTTATAAGCTCTAGAGTAAGTAATTAAAAACAACATTTCACCTCTCCAGTGCCTCTTAAAAGCAAAGGCATAATATTGAGTTCAAGAACTCCAAGGTTCCATCCTACAGAGAAACAGCTGTGTATTTAAGAGGCTTTCCTGACAATGAAGAGAATTATTAGTATTTTTTTTTACTGTCCCCTTTCCTAGTGCTCTTACTCTAGATGCTGCTTATAAATGGAAATCTACTTAGCTTTTTTTCTATATTCCTAATCAGAAAAGTGCGTTCTGTGTCTTGCTCGTCCTAAAACTTATGCATACAACATTAGGGAAATTTGGCATTTTATCATTCATAAAAATGAAGTTTCTTATTTCATCTCTTCTTATACACAGGTCTGGTCAGATGACAGTCTGTGACCAAATTCTCTTTATTATTTTCCCTTTTGATTAATTTTAAAATAATGCATATTGCTTTGTGAGATGTTTACTTCATTTAGATTTTTAAATTCACTTAGATAAAAATCTCATTCAAAAATTTCTGCTTTGAGTGGACTTCATATGGTTGCATAAAAGATAAAGATTTACAATTTTTGTGCAAGTTTGTCAGATTATTACTACAGGGGGGTTATATCAATTGAAAAATTCCATATTTTTGTTTGTCTTCAGTTTAGTGCTAAATTATTTAGCTTGCTAATATTTAATTTGTTTTCATTAATCATCTATCTGAACTCAACTCCTTGGGTATTGTTAAGAACCCTGATCCCAATATATCTAGGATCTACTCACTAGAATTATGTCCTACATATTTATGGATTCATCAGTATGAATCTCCTAGTACCTTTGATAAAAATCTTTAAACCAACTTCTGGTTTTCATTATTACCCTGTGAACTGAGAATTGCGAGGATATGCATTTGAGGTTGCATTGTAGCTCACTACTGCTACTTGAGATACTGAGACCCAAACTTCTCCAAAGACTTCAGAGAATAATGTTATAGCTTTGGGTTTTTTCAGGCTCTGATGAAACAATGGTTGTATCTAACCTGGAGAAGAATGTTAAAATAACGTACAACCTTCCAAATATGAAAACTAAAGCTATGGATACTGGTACTCCACAGATGCATTCCAAAATTAGTAACACATGTTTAGTATTATTTGGTGTTGCAAAGCTTAGGAAAAGTAGATATACAGTGATGGCTATATCTAATAGAGCCAGTTCATTATGTCAGGCTGCAATGGCCAGCTGCCTTCTGCTGTGGCCATCATAGAAATGAAAAGCTAGCAGAATAGATCTTTCTTCCTCCACACTGTAAGAACTAAGTCTTTGGTGGAACAATGCATATTTCTCTTTTTAGGAAGGTGGGAGGTGGTGATTTTAATTTTTGCATCTATTGTAGTGCCAGCCTATTGAAAAACTAACAAAACCACTTAGTTTCACTGAGTTTTATATATGCAAATCTCCCAACATCATCTGTTCCTGTGATATTTTGCTCAAAGTAAATGTCTCTAGAATATTCTCACTCTGTAGCCTTGATCACCACTTAAGATTAGAAATGTACATTCCTAGAAAAAAAAAGTTCCTTAAAATTGATATATTCTGGTTTGAGTCTAATAGACTCAGTTTCAGATACGCTATTCATATAATTTTCTTTATATTATGTTTTTTCTACGTAGTAAATTCCAGTATATTTAAAAATCTTTACGCCACCTCACTAAGGGTATGAAGTAAAAGCTTTCTTCTTCTATTGGCATCATTTTCTTCACAAGACAGAATTTTAAGACTTGTATATTCTTGCTTTTTACAATATTTCTTTGTGAACAGCATTTTGTAAGGCAAAGTGAAATAGGCTTTTATTGTCGTACCCCTCATCTGCAGACCACAATTCATTACACCTATGTAGGATACCAGTTACGCATTTGTAGATGAGGTGTTTTTACACATTCTAGTATATTTTTTCAGAACAATTGGCTTGATGCTTAACTGAATTATTTTTTTTGTCTTGCTATCAGTAAAGTGCTAAAATTGTGATGCTAAGTATCTGTAGCAGTCTTCATGCACTAGGGGGCAATTTTAACAGCACCATCAGTGTGTACTTACACTTCAGCAAATTTGGAAAATGAGTATGCTTACAGAGCTGTAAAATACTCAGATCTGCTCAATTTCACTTTGCTTTGACCCTAGAATGCAGATTTTCTGCCAGAGCTCCCAGACTGCAAAGTTAAATTCCAATTAGAAGATATGCTCATACAGCAATGCAGTTAAGCAGATCTTTAAACTTAAATTAATAAGTGAAAGTATAGTACAGTCTGAATTTTTCAAACTTCTTACTGGCAACAAGTCTCAGTTTCTGCTGCACAGGATGGTATTTCTTGGTCTAGGTGTACTGATTTTTCTGAATTTTCAGGTATATTAATGTCCAACAGGTAACGTTCCTTTGATACTTCAAAAGGAAGTTGGGAAGAACTGTCAGAAATGTGAATGACATATGACCAATATATATAGCACAGTTCTTTTCTGAATGACATGAACTTGTAAATCAGTTGTGCTTTGGCTAAACCAAGCCTTCAGTGTATGCTGGAAACCTCATCATGCAAACCTAGAGCACAGAAGCTGCCATGCACTCTAGCAGTCCTATCTTAGTTAACTCCTCTTATTATGGCTTTTTCCAGTTTTCACCTATTTTTAGAGACTTGCTTTTGAGAATACATTCCATAGGTAGTATATTAGTGGTGCGGTGCCAAAATTGGAATGTGGTGCAGCAGTTTATGTTTACTTGACTGTAATATAAAAGGATGATTTTTTTTCTAATAAAAGTAGTAATTCAGAAAATATTTTAATCTGTCTATAGGTATTGCAAATTAAATGTTGGTGTGTTTTAAATTTTGAGTGATGTGAGCAAGGCCACATATGTTTTACACGAAGACAGATATCCCAAATAACTACCAATATTTAATGATGTGATGAAGAAAGGTATTGATTTGCTATTAAGAAAACAGTAAGATTGTTATAAAGCTTTACTCTGTGTACATGTGACTTAAGATGTTACTGTGTAATTAAGGCTTTAAGTCCAATTGTGTATGACTTTGAGAGAAGAAAATTACAACAAACTTCAGAAATTATCAAACTCTGTGGACAAAAAGTCTTCGTGTTCAACCTGAATAAAGATCTTTGTTTCACCTTAAGGCAGGTACTAACTTAACCTGCTTTAGAATAGGACAGGTCAGACAGAATAATTTTTCTGTATTTCTCCAATACTTTCTCTCCAATACAATTACTCCAATACCACCTCTCTATTCCCAGCATCCTCATCTTTTATGTTCTGCCAACTTGCTTCCAATCATGAGCAAGCAAGACCAGAAGGAAGATGGTGTCTTACTCAAAGTCCTGGAGGCAGCTGGGAGGCTTCCTGGGCAATGGGAAGGCACAAGTATCCATCCTGTCTTGGGGGAAGGAGGAGCAGTCGGCCTAAGGGTAGGCCAACAAGTGCTCTCAGGGCTTCCTGTGTTGTTTCAGGAGCTGGAGTTATTCATGAACAATCAGGGCACTATGTCCTGAGCAATGTGCAAGGGTAAGGGTCTAGCATGTAGATCCTGAGCTTTGAGTCAGTAAATAGCTAGATAATCTCTTCAGAGATGTGGCCCAAGCAGTGAACAGTGGGGGGAAGTTATTCATCCACCATTCAAGCTTAATAAGTAGGCATTGAAATGACACTTGCTGCTTTTCCATGGTGGAGAACTAAAAGTCGCTGAAGATACTGATCTAAAAAAAGACTAAAAGAAGGAAGTTAGGTCTCTACTGTTGTAAAAATGTTATTAAAAATGAAAAGTAGGAAAAGATACCCATTTGCCAGGTAAACAAAGATGTTATTCACAAGAAATAGGGAGGGAAGAAGACACTTAAGTGCCATTTCTCAGGGGTATTCAAATATCTAGTGGTCACTAAAATTCTGTGAGTGTTAGGCAGCAATATAAAATACCCAGGAGGATATGGACAATATTCTTCAAATCAATTAGCTTCTTTTTATGTTCTTTCTTCCTAAAACCTTTTTTAGAAAGTAACCTTTTTTAATTGCATACTTGGCTGTAGCACCCAGAAGACTAACCTCTTCTCATGCTTTAATATGCTTCTGAACAAACAACAAATGAAAAAATTGTGCCTCAACTTCTTGTTTCAGCTAGAAAGCTGTAACTTATTACAGGTTTTGCAGCTACAGGACAATATTTGCACCCATTCAATATTTTTATAGGAGGATGACAGCAGCCTGGTACAGGTGATAACATGTAGATCAGGTAAATGATTTCCTTCTATCTGTTTTTCCCCTCCTTTCGTTACCTGGTTTATTAAAGAAGTTTATTCTTTTGAGGGAGGAAAAGAATGAATTGCAATAATGTATTTTCTCAGAATGAAAAAAACCAGACAAATTCACCTTGGGCTTTGGAAAACAAGTGATGCTGAAACCCATTCACTGCAGGTTTAAGGTATTGTTTTGTTTAGAACTTCCATTCTTTTCGGAATATTCTGGGAACAGAAAAATAATACTGTAACAAATTGTGAGAGTCTATAATCTACAGGTCAGAAAACCACCTGTAATAAAATTTAGGTTGACATAAAGCATTGTTTTGTGAATTTAACAAGGAGATGAATTACGGAAAGTTCAGCTTGAGCTTTACTATTACCTGTGTTTCACTAGTGCATAGACAGAAAGAGTTTTGACAATTTTAAAAGCTGAAAGAAACAGCAAATCATTTTTTTGGTACTTAAATGGGCTGCATATAATAAACAAATTACCTACAACAAATTTCACTAATTCCCCCTTACTGTTCTTTTGAACAGACTTGGCTAATTGCTGACAGTGCTTTTCTCGATTTCCACTGTATTCTTCTGTTTCTGTATGTCACACTTGATTGCAGCAAAGAGTGAAATTACCAGTCAGTAAAAAATTGCTCTGGAGTTGAACAGAGGAATAAAAGGATCTGTAAGGTGGCTTTTTTCTTTTTAAATTTACACCATAAAACATAAACTGTATTTGGATGGGCTGCTCAGTTTCACGGCAGAATGAGCAATGAATGTAAGAGTTCTTAGTACAAACGAAATTGAAATTATGGGGCCACAGAAATTCTATCCATGCAGATAAATGACATGAACAGATGTAATGTTTAATCACTCGTCACATTAAATTGCCCAGGATAAAAATTGGCTGATATCAAAAGATCTTTCTTATATTCACTACTGCCTCCACAGATAGTTTCTCTGTATATGCAAAAGCTCCCCTTGCATTCTCTGGCCAGTAGAAGAACAGAAAAGGGAAGATGAGTGAAACAAACTTGATGCTGATTGAGAAGGCCATTTAAGGAGACCTTCTGAATTCTCAATGACGTCTCGAGTCTGTTAATTCCCCTGTCTCTCTCTCACATCCATATTTACTATTCATACCCAGAATTCACTGTCTGATGTGACTGACTTTTTAATGAACCTTTTGCCAGTTGTCCATTGATATATGTCTTCAGGAAGACTTCTTGAAGCTTCTTCTAGCTAGAATATATTGATTCATTTAGCTTGACTCCTAACTGTGTTTGTGCATGAGAACTGAATGTCTGACTCTGAATGCTATGAATACATTTCTATGTAGTCTGGAGTCATAGTATGCATTTAATGATAAAATAAATGTTGGGTCTAGTTTATTTACCATAATAAAGCAGTTATGGCAGTTATAATTCTTCAAAAAGAATCAGTTTGTTGTACTGTGTTTATTCTCTCTGTGTCTGACAGAGAAACTAATGTCGATAAAGTCAAGCCCACATAAAAGCCCTCGGGTACAGTCCCTGCTATTTGGAAATTGTTATTTCTTCTAATGCTTAGCGATGAGTGATGCAATGGTTGGAAATAATACAAAGGGGGATATTTGAATTGTCTAAAACTGTCTAGTATGTATCAGGACTTAGTATTTAAAATTTCCTCTTGAATTACTGCAGGCATTAAATGTGGTGCATTTCATGCGTCTGTATTTCTCATAAAGGAAATGTTAGAACTAAAATAGAGATGGTTTTGTAACCTTGGGACTTTGAAAGATCAGGGAAAGAAGAATTTCTTGCATTATTTATCAAGAAAGTATGAAATTGTGGAGTAAATCTTACTTTACAAGAAGGAATTACAGTATTTTTAAATAGCAGCAAGGTGGTTTTGGAATGAAATGTTGATGCCCCTCAGAAGTTTCTTCTTTAATAGAAATAATTTCTCAGGGTCTTTAATTGCTGAGTAGAATTACTACTATGTGGTGCAAAGAAATGGGCATGTTAAATTTTCAGACTGTTGATTTGCAAATAAGATCATGAAAGAAATACGTGTTTTCAGCTCCATGCTTTTTAAATTCTGACTCCCTCACTGTACTTTTCAAGTGCCTGTTACCAATTTGTCTTTAGTTGAACACACCCTGCCCTCAAGCAAAGCAACTGAGCTTGTAAACCTCTCAATTACTCCGCCAGTTGCATCCCAGTTTATTCTGCAGAATTGCCAAAGTTTCTGCAGCGTGGGTCAGAGTTGATGTGGGACACAGATATCCCGCTGCTTCTCAGCAGGGAGTCATTATTTTGTTTAAAACTGTATGAAACCAAGCAGACTGCAGTTCAGATGAATCCTGGAGTCAGAGTGGAATGCAGGTGGTATGCGTACACATGAACAAAAGCAAAAAAATAGTAAAGAGCAAGGCTAAACTGAGGATGCTTTCTTGTACATAGCCCTCATTAATAGGTGATGTTTCTTCAAATGTGGTAGTTAGTTTTAGACAGTGAAAATAAAGATGAATTGGGGTTTTTTCTGTTTATTTTGCTAACCCTCTGTGAATATTATCATTGATGTATAATTCATGCATCACAACAAAATACGTTGCAACAAAAATGGAATTAAACATTTGCTTGCTCTATCTTGTCGAAGACCCTCTTCACCCTGAAGATTTAGGAAAAACAAAACCCATTGAAAAGGAAACCCTTAAGCTTTTGATCTTGGTATTATGCTTCCTGTACCTTCCCACATTTTGTTGTTTCCTAAAGGTAATACATTATGTATGCATTAAGAAGTTATTCGGGGTGACTCATATCTTCATGTTTCATTGAAATTACTTTTTTGTTTGTACAGCCCTATCTAGTAATTTTTGCTGGGTAATAGATAGTTTTAGTAGGTTTAGTATTATTTAATTATTTTTAATCATAATTTTCAGACTACTGTAATGGTCTCCTTATTCACAAGCAATAATTTCTGTTGATAGGAGAGTCCGTGGAAGACCGGGTTCTCATCTCATTTCAGCAGCAGTCATAAAAGTGATGTCATAAAATAGAGCTAAAGCAAGTAAGTTGAAGGATGGGAGTTCAAGGTGTGATATGGTATTATAAAAAGTGCAATAGCATATCTCATATGTGTCACAGCATGGTGTTTCTTTCCCTTTTTTTTGTGTTATCACCTCTGAAAAAAATGACATTTGGTACTGAGCACCACAGCTTAGGAAATAGCATAGATCACTATTGTTTTTCTTTCTTCCGTTAATTTTTGTTTAATGATTTTTTTTCCTGGTGTAAAAATCAGCTAGTTAAAATATTAACCTCTTTGTACATGTCCAAGTCAGGAGGAAAGGGAATGGTACTTGTTTGTGTCATGACATGCCTTCCTGACCCTAAGTGATAAAAGATTGTGTCTTTTTGGATTGCAAAGCAATTTGTTGAGAAAACCATTTGATAATACTTACCCTGACAACTTGGTTCATGAAGAGCCACAGGACTGCAAAATACCTTGTGTACCCAGGTGTCGTGTGTCCTAGCTTTAGAACATGATTTCCTGGGTTTAAAAATATCTGCTGACAGATCTGCGGGGAAATTTGCTTTGGCAAGGCATTTGATACACAGTGGTCACCGATTTACTTACTAGTATAGTTAATAATGTAAATTTATTTTATGGTAAGGAAAAGAACCCTCTAGTTAAAAAAAAAATGACATTAAAAATACTTGTTTTGAAACTGAGGCAGGCAATTGTTTTGAAGAGCATGTAACAATTCTTTTCAATTCTTTTCACACATTTCTGAAAAGATGGATCATTACAAAATAAGGTTGGGTTGTATTTAAAATAAAATGTTATCTTACAGCTAGGATGACACAGTGGTATTCTGTACATTCAAAGAAAGAGATTTTAAGGAATTGATGAGACGTTTTGTTACTCTTATTTTTTTTCTCTGCTGTTCTTATGGTGTCTACCATTGTAGGCTCCTGTAGATGGTCTGTATTCATTAGGAGTTCATATTAAACTTTGGTGTTTAAGACTCAGAAAAATCACCGGTTGTAAATTATTAATGCAATTTTAACTACAGATATGTGGATTCATGGAAACACGGACAATTACCTGAATTCTCACTATGGTGAAATATCGAAGTGTGATCGTATGAAGTATCATATGGGTATTGGTTTTGTATTTCAGTCAGGTAATATTTCAGGATGCTGGTCCTTGCCACCATCTGTATAAGCTTTGTATAATTTGGTCAGTTATGTCTTATTTTATTAATGTAAAATAATCTTAATTTTTCACTTAGTAGTTCTTTTCAGGAAAACTTCCCAAAAGACAAATATTTAAATGACTTTATAACTTAATTGTCTATTTTAAATGCTAAGCTTATTTACCCCACTTCTCAGGCTATTGGGTTCAATAAGTTTGTAAGGTTTAGACAACCCTTGGAGAATTCTAAGGCTGCACATTCTCCATGAGGATGTATGTTGTTTAATTGATGTTTAATTAAATGATGATTAATTAATAGGAGGAAATTATTAATGCTTTCTCAGAGGACTGGAAAAGTGCTCCAGCCAAACGTTCTGAATTTATTCACTATAAGTGGTGTCAGAATAAAAATCAGCACTCCTAAATGGGTTATTATTACATGGGCAAAAATTTGCTTTCAGCATTGAAAAGCTGTAATTATACTTTTATATTATTAATACAACATACATGTGGAAAGCTGATAACAAACTTTGTAAATCTCCTACCTCTTGGATGCCTTATCCTGCAGCCTCACCAGAACCATGTCAAAGAAAGGGTGGGGAAAATCCTTTTTTTTTTTTTTTTTTTTTTTTTTTTTGTAACATAACACTGGCACAGCTGAGAGGGACACGTGCTTTTTTGTCTATCTTTCCCTTTACTCATATTTAAGCTCAGGGTGGTGGAACCTCACATGCATACAGCCCAAGGACATTCTGGTAGCGCTCATAAGACTCACAGTGTTGTGTTTGTCAGTGAAATGCTGCCTTCCTTGAAGAGGACTTATCTTGGGAGCAAAGTGGTTTTAGTGTCATTTTGGTTCTGGAAGTTCCATTTCCGCTGTGGAAATCTTTTTGAGCTGTACATTTTATGGGACAATTGGCCATTGTGGTCTCTTGATGTCCTCCCCTATGGTGCTGCCTACTGACCCACACACATTTGCTGTCTATGTGTCCATCTTAATGTGCACCACAAGCAGTAAATTACCTTGTCAAGGAACCGACAGAAAGCCTGATGATGTCTGGGAATCTGTGAAGGAAGGTGAAGATGGCTATGACTTTTAGGTGGTATTTGACCTGGTATTTCTTAAATTTGTCTTTGCTGGGCTACTAAGGAGTCTGCCCACTTAAGACTCGGTCCAGCCTATATAATATGGTAGTTGATGGTAAACATGCCCATATGACAATGCCCTGTGGGATACTGGCTTATTTTCCATGACTTAAACATTTAGCCAAGTATTTTAGTATGTATGTAATCTAATTCAAGAAATGCTCCAAAATCCCAAAACAGTATCAAGACCTATTTACCTGACTGTGCAAATGAGCAGCTTCTATGTTTGAGAGTCAAATGTATCTGTGGACTATTTCAGTTTCAGATAAAAAAAAAGATCTTGACATCAGCAAGAAGTTAATGTGGCTTTCATTGAGCTTGCTAAATCGCCTGCAAAATTCAAGAAGTGAAAGGAACTATTGGAAGGGTCTAAGGATTTGTTTTTGTTAAATGTTCTCTTAATCTTTAGTATGTGAAAGTGAAGACGTGCCAGAATCAACCTTTAGATACCAATAATTATTTTGTATCTTGATTTCCCACTTTTATTTATTTATTATTTATCCAAAATGCTATTTTTTAATTTTCTTTAGGCTCTAGCTTTTCTTATCCCAATAGTTTTTTTATTGCTTATTGGTGAAGCTCTTTGTAAGATATGCTGTATCTTAGAGATAAAAATATTGGAAATTAATTTTTTATTTCAGTTGAAGGCATGGTATTGATTTGTATGATAAGCTTCATATTTACCAGTTCAAAACAGAAAGCTTAACAAAGTATCAATGGCACCAAAGAAAGGTTCCTCTCAGTTTACCTCAACTAGAAATGCTGTATTATCATTACTAGGATTTTAAAAAGTATTTGACATTTCCTTCACAGCAGTGTCATACATTTAGTTGTCAGAAATCCAACACGCAAACTCCACAAATGTACAATGACACTTAGTTCCTGCTACCTCAAAGTTTTTAGGACTGATTTTACAGTTGTTTTTCATGTGGGTTTATACAGGCAACTGCATAGAAAATAAAGTTCAGTATGCATGCAAAAGGTCTGCTTTAGTAATGTTTGTGGCAGTATTAGAGCTATTTTAAGATGAGATTCAATTTGGCAACGTGACAAGCAGGAGGGGAGGAGGGAAAACGATATCAATGTCATGAAAACCTCATGCCTAAAAAGGATAATATTGTGAATCAAAAATCATGTGGACTTCAAATGAAAAACAAAATCTGAAAAAGCCCCCAGCTCTCAACTTACAAAAGCTTTGTTGGATTGGAATTTGAAAGCAGTGAAAGCATAGTAAGGATCAAGGTTCACTTTCCATAACTTTTAAATTTGCCTGCTTGGGCACTACTTCCATCTTCCTGCTTATGTGTGCAACACAGTGTTTAAAGTGATTTTTTTTCCAGTTCATAAGTTAATTTACATCACATAAATGGACAATCCAATTGCAGTGAAAGATGTTCTGAGACTTCCATGCAATACTGAAAAAAACCCAGATTTATAAAGTTGCAATATGATTACATATTTATTTGAAAATATTTTAAAAATATTTACCTGTAAGACAGTTACATTAATTTAGTAGAAGAAATAATTACTACTTTAGTTAGAATAAATAATGAGGCTTGTAGAAATGTATATAGCTGTTATCACTGGGCTTCCATTATTTCCCCAGGGCAAACTTCTGTGACACGCACTGCATATCTCTTATCTGCATTGCAGGTTTCTATTACATATTCTAATCTTGTTCCATGTTTGGGATTCCCAGAGATCTGCAGCACTGATCACAGAAGACACTTTTGCCCTGAATGTTGTGAGTGTTCCTGTATTTTAAGTAAATAATAGTAAAAGAGAATAAAATTGAAAGTTAATTTAATTCACTAGGATAAGACCACCGTATCTTTTTGTCACTAAGAATAGTGCTACAATGTTTTACTGAAGCCGAACCATGTGCACTTTGAGATAGAGATTTAGGTCAATGAAAATGTATTCCAAAACAGGTATGACGAAAACCAAGAAAAGATTAAATAAATGTGCAAGTAAGAGCCTGTTGGTTTTCTTTTTTTAATATCCCTTGAGCTTTGCTGATTGCTTAATTTTAATATCAAGTGGAACTTAAAGGAACTGGAAATTAAAGTTGGTGGGAAATAATGAATAAAAATCTTAACTGTTAAATGCTTCTACATTTTTATTCATGGGGAATAAAGCTAGTAATCAAAGCTAGTAGAAAAGTCTTCAACACAATAATACCGCCATGGGGCACTATAATGAATCTGCAGATGTGGAGGGTAAGACTGCAGTGGCCAATCAATTGCTTTTAGAACAGTATTTCATTGGGTGAATTGCTCTGATGATACTCATGTGTTTTAATTACAGTGAAGTCATTACATTGAAAGAGTCCAGCTAAAACATTAACGGTATGGCAGCAGTGGCGGTTTGGTATCCACTGTATTGGTGGGCTAGAAATCGAATGAGTTGAAGAGGTGCTGTTGTGTCGTCTTAACAAGGGTTATGTAGATGAATGTTTTATCGAAGACATTTTAAAATTTTCATTCTGGCTAAATGTCTTCCATCCTTGTGTAAAGCTTTTGTATTTTCTCTGTGTGGCTAGACTTACCTGACTGAAAACAGAAGGCTTGGCGTTTCCTTAACAATCACTCATAGTCATTTGTTAGGTTGAATTGCGAGCAGAAAGGGTAATAAAAGCAATAAAAGTGTAAGGTGAATTTATCGTAACACAAGACTATTTTCTTAACAACCGTACATCTTTCTGAAAGGAAGAGTTGTGTCAACAGCCGCTGGGTATTAGTCATATGCTCAGCTCAACAATGTTCTCCAGTGGTGCCTTGAACACTCATTGCTTTTTAGCAGCAAATGGGGCATGGTGTTCTTCAGCAACCAAATGTATCTAAATCAATCAAAAGCCCTTTTATCTCTGTAACAGCATGTATGGATAAAAAGCACTGCTAATAACTGTGCTTATCCTGTTGTGTGTGTTATCCCAACTTTCACAATGTGTCACAGAGCAAGAAAACAAATCAATGTTTTTCACTTGAAGCTAAAATGTTCAAGGATGATTTAATAGCACCTCTCTCTGTTAATGTAGTTTTCTTTCTCAGTATGTAGTATTCTGTTGCAATAGGCAGATATGAATGCAGCATACATAAACCAGAAAGCTCTGGTTTAAAAGTGGATCAACTTTAAAATTACAGCTTAATTTCAGGATTGGCATAGGTGATGAGCACTTTAGCTGAGTATGTTTGTGGAGGTCACTTTGGACGGTCGGGTGCCACGTCTGTATGCCTTTTAGTATCCAAGCTAGGATGATTAAAGTTAGCTTGGGGTTGTATGTAACATAGACATGCATCTTTGGAACATACTACAGATGTTAACTTTGAATACAGAATAACAAAACCCAGTGTCTAGTACAGTAGTTACCTGTCGTGGTTTAACCCAGAGGAAGCTGAACACCACACAGCCGCTCGCTCACTGCCCCTGCCCCCGCTCAGTGGGATGGGGGAGAGAATCAGAGAAAAAAGTAAAGCCCATGGGTTGAGAACAGACAATTTAATACAATGGCAGAGGAAAAGAATGACAATAATAATGGTAAGAGAATATACAGAATATAAAAAACCAAGCGATGCACAATGCAATTGCTCACCACCTGCTGACTGATGCCCATCCCATCCCTGTGCAGCTATTGCTGTCCCCCAGCCAACTCCCCCCAAGCATGATGTCATATGGTATGGAACATCCCTTTGGCCAGTTGGGGTCAGCTGTCTTGGCTGGGCCCCCTCCCGCATTCTTGTGCACCTGGCAGAGCAGGGGAAGCTGAGAAGGCCTTGACCAGTCTAGGCAATACTTGCCAACAGCTAAACCATCAGCGTGTTACCAACATTCTTCTCATCCTAAATCCACCTACTAGGAAGAAAATAAACTCTATCCCAGCTGAAACCAGGACATATCAGAGATGCAGACAGACAACACAAAAATTTTATTTTTGCTGTAAGTAAGATACAATGGAGAATTGAAAATATTTTTTCATTTATTTCATTCAATATAAATTTCATGTATTTCATTCAATATAAAAATGCTTTTTATATCTATAAAAAATAATGTCCTATTAAGTGACAAGCTAAAGTTTATCTGCAGTAATGTTTATCTTTTACTTAAGAAACAAGACTGCACTAATATTTTTCAGTGCTGACATTTATCCTGCCAGGTAATAAAAATTTTTACATGGCTACAAGTGATGAATAGAGAAAATATAAAGATTAAAGAAACTTGCTTCTGCATATCACACACAGGAAGATACCTTTGACAGCTTAAAAAGAAAAGTGTGTTTTTCACTCTGTGGAGCTTTTTACAGATTCCGGCACATTAAATTAGTAAGGTCATGCAGTCATAAGTAGAAGTTGTAATAAAATTTCAGATACAGGCTTGAGAGGTTGAACACAATAGGTATATTTTGAAAGGTAAATCTTTACCATATAACACTAATCTTTGATAATTTCTTGTCTATTATAAAATTTGCTAACTAGTAAGCTAAGGAATTAGCAATAACTTAAAATATTTTAAAATGTTGTATGAGGGAAATATCCCAGTGTTATCACCAGTAGCTTATTAAAGAATACTGCAACTATTACAGCTGCTTCACAGCTGACCACATAACCTGTATTACCTTTCCCCATATTCACCACACAGACTTATTCCAATAACTGGGTATATGGGGAGGATTATGGTAAATTAAATAAATATTATAATTTAAACAGCTTTTTTTGCTATTTATAATCTTTAACAAGTGGGTTACTCCCTGACCAGTATCATGTCTGCAAAAGTACCAACAAGTTCATTCATAACTGTTCTCTTTGGTCCACAGCTTGGAATACTCATGAAGTAAAGTGACCCATGTGGTGCCAAGGGGGAAAAAGTCTTGAAAAAAACCTATTGAAATGTCTGTGAAAATAACCAGATGAAATTTGCAATTTAAAATTTCTGAATAATAAATATCTTGGATGTATCATGATAGAGCCTGACTTTTATGTTTACAATTAAAAATTGTAATAATAAATAGAGAAAGGTGCTGTTTATGGTGTCTTTCAAATTTAAGGCTAAATGTGTTTATTCAGGGCTGGATGATCACTTTTTAACTTTTGCAACAAATGTGTGATAAACCTAAAAATACGCTGATGACACTCCTGCCTGGGGCACAGTACAAAAAATTGTGATCTACTCTCCCACTCTATCAAACAGGATTCAGGTGGTTTATTAAGAAAATAAGTTATGGAGCAATAAATGGAGAATCAAAAGTCACTGAATCACGGAACTGTTTTAAGTTTGTCTCTCTGAATCTATCATTCTGGCAAAATGTAACACAGACTATTTGCAGCTTGATGATCAATAAAGGCTCTGTACTTGCATGTAACATAAATATTCTTGCAGATACTGCACCTTGTATTTCTAGTGGTAAACTTCACTTTGTATTTTGAATATGGTTGACAGGAAAGCAAGAATGGGGAACTAATATTTCTCCCAGCACAGTCAGGGGCTACATTTTCCTCTCTTAAGCAGGAATAGATTCTAACCCACAATGTAACATTTATGCAGTGCAACTGAATTGACTCCTAAGAAAAACTTAGGCATTTTCAGAGGTTCATCTTCTTCCCAGTAAGCTAAATGTTTGCAGTGCCTGTTCAAACTGAGGCAACAAAATTATCTGCTAGCAATGTATTTTCAGACTGCAGTTAAATACATACCTAAATATCAATAGTGTTACATGATTAAAAAATCAGTAATGCGAAGAGCCTTTTAAAATTGTTGTGATTAGCTCTTAATTATGCAGATGTAATTAAAGACATAATTCAGATGGTATCTTTATTTATTTAGATAGAACATGCACTCACAATTAATAATTGCAGAACACTGTTACTATAGTTACCATTAAATGAGACTGAGAGCAATCTGTCAAAGATAAATTTACTACAATCACTGCTGTAGTAATTCTGCTTTAAAAAAACAACACTGGATTTTGAAGTTATGCCATCTTAGAAGAAAGACAACTAGTCTTTAATGCTCTAGGTAGTTAAGGGAATTAAATGATTCTTGAGGGACCGAGTGTAAAAATCATTATTCTTACAGCCTGAACAAAAGGTAAAGTAATACTTTGTCCTATGCCTTCCCAGTTTAAGCAAGTAAATACTGAGGCTCAGATGCATAATCATATGCTTTAAAATAAGAGTTAAAGTCAGGTCCACTGTGATCCCATTGAAGTCATATAGCTGTGCCTTGGCTTCAGAAGTACAGACTGTCTGGGCAACTCTTAAAATACACCTATGCTTAAAACTAATTTTTAGTAGCGCTGGCCAGAAATATGAGTTTCTGTCTCCTTAGAAGTTGATAGTTTTGGATTTTGATGTGAAAAATTTTATGCTTGTGTCCCTGGACGAACTGAACAGCACCTCAGCTATAAATGAACTGGAGTACAACTCAGTTGTGCCCTAAGCTCACACAAATGTTTCATGCTGTGTGATTTCACAGCCTCCAAGTACATTTTGTGACCAGGAGAAAACACTGGCAGGGTGAGTAAAATGAGGAAAATTTAACCCTACCCTGAGATTTAACTTAGATGATCACAAGCTTCATTTTTGGTCTTTGGTTGGGTTATTTGGGTTTTTTTTAGGTACCATTGGTCTGAATAAGCAGTATCATTGGTAATAAGTTGGTTATATGCCATGACAGACGGACATGTGCCTTTCTTCTCTTTCCTTTTTCATAGCACAGTTTCAAGTTTTCTTCTGTCCTTTCAAATGAGGGCAGGAAGCCTCCTGTTCTCATCCTCACTTTCCAGCCTCCTGGCATATATTGCCTGCATGGAAGTCCCACTTCATTTTCCCCTTCTCTTCCTCCACAATTGGTCACCCGTTGCCCTCCTGCCTCCACCTCATCAAGAGTGATGTTCATTGTCTTGTTCTACTTTTTTTCAGAAGATAACAGTCCAATGGCATTTCTGTAGCCGACACCATAGAAAGAACAACCTGGGCAAGGACTAAAAGAGTTTATCTGACTCTCACAAGCGGTGGACTGTTGAAAGAATCAGCTGAAATTGTTTACAAACAGAATACTAAGAAAAAAACAGCTTTCAGTAAATATGAATGTGTCACTACATTTTCTCTATATTCCCTTGATTTTCTAGCTGAGCTATAAAAATAAAAAAAAAGTTCAACTTCGGGGTAAAAGAGCTGTATCTACAAAATGCCAGCAGCTTCTATTAATGACTGTTTCAGCTTTTTAGCTCTGAAACACAAATGATTCCAGGTACTTTTGATTACAAAGCACTGGAGTATTTCAAGCTGTAACTTTTTCAAGCAGCAGCTTCTTGATAATGAAAAAAGATTTATGCAAAAACCACAATAATGCGTGATGTTCTTAAAAGAAAAAGATCTCTCACTATAAACACTTCTGTTAGACTGCCCAAACACTTACCAAACGCACTGAAGTAGGGAAATAATAATGAAAAGTAACAAAGTACAGCTTGTGGAGATCAAGATTATAGAGATTTTTAGTTCATTTCTGCATGGAGAAGGTGTAGATTCTAGAAAAAGACTACATAAGTAAGAAGAAAAAGAAAATGCAGAACAAAAAAAGGAATTTGAACATCCACATTTATTACAAAAATAGCCATGCTGTACAAAAGAGAAGAAAGAGTCAGAGAAGTCAGGTAAATGCTAATAAATTCTATAGGTTTTTCTATGACCCACGTTGGCTCTGAGGGCCATGAAATTGGTTAATTGGTTAATGCTTAGTTTCTTAATGAGAAATGAACTATGTTAGCTATTCAACTTCAGACATTTCACAAAACATAAAAAGAATCTTTTTTTTCTTAATCCAAAGAGCTAAGTACAAAGTACTAAAAAAAAAGTGTGATGACTATGTTTAAAAATCAAATTATGTACTAAAAAAGTGGAAAAAATAAGACAGGAAAAAATTATATAATTTGTTATATCAGAGGTGAAAAAGCAAACTAAGAGAATAAAAAAGCTGGAATAATGAAAAATAATAGAAATAACAAATGAAGTCAAAGATACCTTGTCCCTTCATCTGAAAACCTCTCCAGCTTTCCGGATAACTAATTTGATCTGAGATACTGAAGCAGTGGCGTCTTTTTTAAATTACTTTCTGCTCTTCTCTCCCATGATCTGATGATGTCTCCTTGTCAGATTTCACTTCTACTTTTTCATCTTTTCTCTTTCTGATTTCTGTGTATGGTTTCTTTATAAATAAAAATATGATTTTATGATTTTATAGGTATGTGATTTGTATGTGACATTATATTTCTATTTTTTATGTATTTCTGTGCATTTTTTCTAGATATATGATATTTCTATACTTATGGTTTTTATATACATAGCCATGTATATTTTTCTAAGTATGACTTCTCTGTCTTTCTGAATATTAACATATAAATTATATATATGGAAATTAAGTGCATGACTGCCCATAATTCCCCTGTATCTCTATATATGTTACAGATATTTCAGTTGTAATTTGCTGTCATTTGGCCAGCTACATGTTTTTCTCTAGTCTGGCTCTCTTGTCCTTGTTTTTTGGGCCCTTCCTGGGCCGCTGTTTCCAATGGGTAACATTCAAACTGATACTTACTTAGACAATTGTAACTTTTTCTTAGCCTAGTAGATACTGTGATGTTTTTGCAGATATCAACTATATAATAGTTGTTGATACAGGTAGATTAAAGAATTTGTCATGTGAATTTGCAGAACTGTGATTTATAGGCTTCTATATATTCTTTGTAAATCCTTGCTCAAGAGATGTAAAA
This sequence comes from Egretta garzetta, assembly GCF_000687185.1. Taxonomy (NCBI): domain Eukaryota; kingdom Metazoa; phylum Chordata; class Aves; order Pelecaniformes; family Ardeidae; genus Egretta; species Egretta garzetta. The sequence continues at coordinate 24,416 of NW_009259712.1, read as the reverse complement.
TATGTTTTGCCCCAATATTACTAAGTAATCTTAGTCTAATTCTGGACATTGGTCTTAAAAAGACCTTCTGGTTTTATATGCAAAAATATTTAATTTTTTTCTTAACTTACAAATTTAGTAATCCCTAGGAAGTCTTTGAAAACTGAGTTTTTAAGGCTATGATACAGTGTGAACACAGAAGTCACAGACAAATAATTTATTTATGGGGTAGCTGGAAGCACAAGCCAGTGGACTCGCTGCTGAAAGTGCAGCATGAAGAAAAGCTGGCACTAATTGCTTTCGCCACTTGCTTGGGAGAATGCGTACTGTAGTTGTCAATCAGCTCTCCCCATGGACTAGGCCAAAGTCATCTTACTAAATTTCACCTGGTAATTTTAGAAGATCTGCTGCAAGGCTCTGTTCCTGAATGCCAGAAATAAAAGCAGGACTTACAGCCAACTGTGTCACTTGGCTCAGCTAGCTGCTTCTTCCCTTGACCTTTTGGGGAATCATTTAGCTAACTACATTTTTTTCAGAAGTCTTAGCTCCTAAGGGAGGAAGAGGATTGTGATTATTTAGTTACAAAACAATTAAAGATGTTATGCACAAAACTCACTTCCACTATTGCTATGTTATCCTTTGAAATCCTACACAATCCCCACCTAGAGAAAGAATTTTAAACTCAAACTGTTAAACAATAATGGCAATATTTCACCTGCTAGAAAGCCTTCAAATACTACATTTCTGAACTTGGTAAATATTCAAAAAGAATGAGAGATTAATCCTCACCACAGTACAGGTATCCTAGTTACTTTAAAATAGACATGTTACAAATGTAGCTTTCCCTTGCAAGTCTGATCTGAAACTGAGAAGATTCAGGCTAAGGGTTACTCATTCTATAAAGGGATTTTGTCCTTGAATATGGTATATTTTTATGCCAATTTTGCCCAAATGGTTGTCTTCGATCTTTAGTCTTTTCATGATAAAACTGCATACTCAATATATCAAATTATTTGAAAAATTAACGCTGTTGCTCACATTGGATTTTGAGTCAGCTATTTCAGCCTGTGCATTAACTACTAACACAAGAGCCTGAAAAAAAATTTTTAATTCAGATATACCACAATGGACACAGATCCTATGAATGTATTTTGAGATGCAGTCTTACAGCTCATACGTAGAAGCATTAGATAGTGTATTTATGGCAGGCAATGTGATTCCTCTGACTTTGAATGAAGCTCACTGGTAAAGAGCACTCCAGTTGCCTGTGAAACTTTCATTACCATGCAAGCCTTAGTTCTGACTGAATTTTTATTTTTATTACTCCTGAGAGGCTGTATCATAAAAATAAACAATGATTTAATCACTTTTCTTTTATCTAGAAACTGGGTCAGAATCAGAAGGATAGTGTTCACCCATTTTCTGTTTCTTATTATTCCTTTTCTGTTTTATTCCTTATTGTATTCTATAACAAAATGGTATATTTTAGCACTCATTTATTAATAGGGCTAACAGCTGACACCAGGCTTTTTATTGTTTGCATTTTTTCCTTTATTGGAGAGGGAAAGTACAATGAAGTGTCTTGTTTTGACAGAGCTTTTTTCTTTGCTGGTTTCCTTTGGCAGACGTTATGATTTACGTATCTGTGGTCCTTATTGTGTAAGAGGGGGCAAATCAAGGGAATGAACTTTGTTCTTGGAATAGGTTTTATAGTGCTTCATCTCTAATAAGGGAATTAATTTTGTTGTCTTGGCCTTATTCTTGGGAAACTCCATCTTTTCTTATTGAAATAACTACTGTGTGTGAGGAGTCAAGTTGTTAATCATAGGCTAATGAGATTTTTCTCATATTTATTTTTCTCATTCTGCCCAGGATTATGACAAAGTAAGCCTTCGCTGATGCTTTTTGGTTTATACATAGTCAGCATTCTGAAATGAAGAACAGAAAATGTTAAAAAGAACATCTTTTTTTTCCAGTAACTTGAGAAATCTTTAATTTGAAATAACAGATGTAGAATATTTGGGAACAAATTCAACCATGTTGATATTTACATTGTAAATTTACTTGGAGTTAAGTATATAGTCATGTTCCAAAGGTCAAATGGGGCAGAATGTTGCTATCCAGGTTATTGCCAAGTTATGTATTTATTGCTGTTTGTAAAGTTCTCAGATATTAGATAACCAGCTGCAGAAAGCTGCAGCTACCGGGGTGCAGCAGTTTGTGAATTCACCTTTGCTCTTTTGACCCCTCTTGGTTTAGCCTCCTCTTTGGGTGTTACGGCCTAAATGACCAGGATGATACAGGAAAGCTGAAAGTGGCCTGGTGCTCCAGGTTTTGTCTCTAATATGTTCTGATTTTATGACGTGACACTAACAATATTTTAGGGAAGGTGCTTCCGGAGAGAACAAGTTGTGAACTTTGCACGAAAAGTGCCGGCACAATTTGGAAGTGTTTATACAAAAAAAATCCACCTATATAGGCAGTCTTGAGCAATTACTAATTTTACTGGAGTCCCAAAAGATGTGCATTTACTAGTAATATCTTTCTATTTGTACTATATATTACAACTGAAATAGTTGTAAAATCACATGTGTTCTGCAGCATGTCCTGGTAGGTCTTTTTTGCTCTTTAAGTACTTGGCATATAATAGACAACTTAACATTTATGTTTTAATTACATTTCAAATAGTAGGGGTTATATTTGGGGTTATATTTCTTTTATAGGAATTTTGGGGATTTATAATTAAGAGAACATGGGAAAACACAATTTTCACAGCAGATTTATAGATTAATCTACTTTATAAAAGCCAGAAGGTTCTTTCTACCCAACATTTTTTCGTTTTTTTATTTCTGAACAATCTCATCTCTTGGGGATAATTTACTCCTATTGGCTCTATCACTAAAAAGCAATAAGTAGTTTAAAGGAGATATGAAGTGCTATTTACTGAACTATGTTATGCATTTAAGCTGGGTTAGATACCCAGACTGCTTCTGTCAGATTCACAGATTTTAAATGTGACTTAAAGTACAATTTCTGCTATTGTGACCTTGAGTAACAGTAGCAGTAAATTCAACGTAAACAGAAATCTTTCTCGGATGCATTATGCAGAAATGCAGAAGGGACGTGACTGCAAAAGGGAACATTCCTGCAGGTAACTATTTAGAGATGTATAGAGAATAAAATGTTTGCTACGTTATTCACTTTGAACAACAGAAACAAGGATTGTGGGACTGGATAGGCCTTTTAGGCCACAGAATCCTGTCCCTTTCTCTGATGCACGCAAATGTATTATAAAGCAGTTCGTGGTGTTTATGGGACACCTGATTTTGAGTCATAGCACACCTCCTTTTTCTTTACAGGTAAGCAGCTTAGTGGCATTTCAAAAATGGAATGCTCTAACAAAAACACCCTAGAAGCAGAGAAGAGTACTTGTAGTATAGTACAACATCTCCTTCTTCCACATGAGAAGTTGTACACTGCTTTCGAGAATTAAGAATATTTTGATGCATGGGAAACAGCATGAAGGGGGCTGGATCCCACCAGATGCAATAGGAGTATATGCAATGTTTAAGCATGAAAGAGAAGCCATATAAAAACACTGTACAAAAAAACCATTTATTTTTCTCTCATAACTGAAAAGTAAGTTTCTGAACTTGAAGCTGAACTTCTCTAATATATGCTGGTGACAAAAGGCTGGCATCTGTGTGAAGGTGTACTGAATTTATATTCTATGGATATTGTTATCCTGAAAACATCTTGCTAGCAGAGGTCAAAGCTGGTGGTAAGTTCAACAGTTTATGGAGCAAACTTACTTGGTAGCGCTTTAGAAAGCTGTGCCCAAAGAGTGTATTGAAAAAGACTATGAAATCTCACTGATATATGATGTTTAGGCTAAAGTTTAACTTCATAGAATAATTCTCCAGAATCTGACCATCACCATACATTCCCAAAGGATCTTTTTACTCATTACTACATATTAGCTAGCCTGTATACAAAGGATTTGAATTTTTTTTTAATGGATATTTCTGGAACTGCTTTGCACCCTACTTTATGAGAAAAAGCATTCCAAATGTCAAAGCCTTCCGTGGAATTAATTTTTCTGGCAAGCTCTATTTTGTAATAATTTTTTCACATATCAATAATTGCTGTCAATAGCTCCTATAATAAACTATGAGCACCTGCTAAGGATGCTGCCATAGCACAGTCTCATGAGGAGAAACAATTGCAGCTTTGCTATTTCTTGTGAGAAGGAAGAATACATGCTAGGAATTGAGCAGTGGAAATATTTTATATTTCTATTGTATAATGGCAAAATTAAGAGTGGAAAGAAATACAACTGTTTAACTGTGAATTATCATTGTACTTTACGAATTCTTCTTTTCTCATGGATGAAAATCTTCACAGAAAACCAAATCTTCAAATCTTGTTGTCCTGGAGATTTGTTATAAAAGGGAAAATGATAAGAACTAATTTGGAAAGTAGAAAAAGTGAAGACTGCTTAGTCATGCACGTAGTTGCACTAAGACCCAAATTTCACCCTGTGCTTCCAGGGTTGTGTGGGCTGCGGGTATTGTTTTGATTTTAGCTGTTCCTGGCAGAGCAATTATATTTTAAGCTTGGTGTTTATGCTTGTTTTTAAAGGATTAAATTCAAGCTGCAGTTGAAGGGGTGAAAGTCACCTGGCCTTTATTTCCACATTTAATTAATTAGCATTGAACCCTGAGGGTAAAATTTGTTAGTAAAATGTGCATGTAAAATCATGCTATGCTGGAAAAACAAATGTGCTGTGCCAAGAAATCCATTAGCTGAGTTTCTTATTTTCTCCTTAAACACTTCATATTCAAGGGTCATAGGAGGGAAGCAGAGCCGGACAGAGGACTCTGAATGACAGTTCTGTAGGAACTGTAGTTTCCAGCTCTCATTCTGTTTTTAGGGCATATTAAAAATGAAATAAAAAAAGACAGAAACCCATGAGTGTTTGGATAAACTACGGAGTATCCTATTTCTTTTTCTGATTCATTCTTCTTTCAAGACAGTCTGGCACATCAAGCCATGATGTACATCAGAACATATAGCAGCATTAATGTAGAATAAATCTGACTACACAATCCCAACCATGACAAAAAGAGATACAGTTTGCACAGGCTAACCAGAATTTTAAATTTGAAATCCCAGCTTTCTTAATGTGGTGGATTTTAAAGGCCTTTTTTTCTCTGCTGATTCTGAAGAATTTTTCCTGATAAATGTTGTAATGTAGGAAGCTGGCATTTCCGGTACCCAGAATACTTGAACATCCTTGATAATCCAGTTAAAAATATTGCTCTAGATCCATATAGCTTTTAATTGTCTCCTTCAAAATTTGTGATGCTTCATCTACAGTCATTGCAAAACCATTTTTGTTTTATATATTATAGGTTTTTCCTTTATAAGTTAAATAAAATTTATCATTCTGTCAACAATGTTATTGAATTAAGTCTTTTTTTGGAATGGCTAACAATACCGGTTGTTGTTTTTCTACCTAATCAACTAATAATGTGCATCTGTAAATTTAGTCTCTTGTATATCCATGTAGTTCAGTCTTCAACTCTGGAAAAAAATTTTTAATTTATTTTTCAAACTGCCATTTGTCATTCTTTTTTCTTTGTGATCCATCTTAAATCTTACTTCTCACTGTGTGGTTAATTAATATTTCCTTTAAAAGCTTTTTTCCAAGGACCCTGTCAAAAGAAATTCAAAGGTCCCGATGAATTATATTCAATTGTTTCCTTTGCACATCTTGTCTTAAATCTTATGCAAAAATAAGAACATGTGCTTTATAGAATCCATGCTCAATGATACTCTTCTAACTATATTACCTGATATTGTCATGTTTTGCTATGCTATTCTTGTTTGCTTTCTTAAGGCTGAAGTAAGTACCTTTTTTGATCTTTGGCACTTTTGAAATTCTACCTTGATTATTTTCCACATATCTAGAGAAAATACACGGCATATTTTTATGGAATTAGGGATGTCATGTTACATTGATTCTGCTTAATTTGTTTGCTGATTTACTGCTATTAAATTTCAAATCTAGAAGCATACATTTCTTCCAACAAAATCTTTTTATCTTATATAAATTTTGTGGGGTTTTTTTGTGCCTAAAAAGTTTTGAACAGTTCTGTTCATCTTTTGTATGTATTATTTCAAAAGCTAATTTCATGATATCAACTTTATTTATGCATAGGTCTGTGTGGTGCTTAGCTGCCTACTGAGGTTAACCCACAACATGTGGGAATTAGATCTATTGCTGCTGAAAGGCTTGTGTTACCCTGATAAGGGAAGCCTTTGCTGTATTTGCAAAGTGTTAATAGGACATGCTTCCTTTTTCATTCCAGCAACAGTCTGAGTCCTGGAGACGAGGTGCTGGCTTTTCTTGTAGATTAGCAGCTTCATGATTTTCGCAGGCTATTTTTGCCTTACATTGCGCTAGTTAGGAAAAGCTGTGATTGTGTAAAAGATTTAAACGGGAGCTAATGTATCTTTAATGGTTGTTTGACAGTTGGAACTTTTAAAGGTTTAAAAGCTCAAGAGTTTTCTTACTTAGAGTCTGCTTAGATGTCAGTAGGAGTCAACATGGAATCCATTGAGCCATCCTACAAGATTTCGTGTATACTACTAACTCACTTTACGAAAACCCTGAAAATGTTCAGTGATTTTTTTTCAGGGCTTGCAATCTGTGTTCTCAAAGGTACGAAAACTGAAATAGCTGGCACAGGGATTTTATCTAGGTCATAATAGCTGAAAACAGATGAGTGTTTTCTATGTACATACACACCAAACCATGTCATTTATATGCAGGAGGAATTATTCAAAAGGATCTTTTTACAAGACTGAAAGATTAATTCAGAACTCATGTAGCTCAAGAGAATTACCTACTGATTTTGGTAATCTCTGGTAAACTTCATTAGCAAAAAAACTCTTCTGCAGTATTTGATAGAATTAAAGTTAATTTTTTCAACTGCAAATAACTAAATTAAAACAGATCACTAAGACAGTTGGGAAAGTGTTCCAAAGAAAGAAAAGAAAGCATGAAATTCCAAAATTATGAATAAATTGCATATGCATATGCTTGAATGAAATAGAGATGTACAACTTCCTGTGACAGACTCTGCGGAAGAAGAGAAGTTTGCACAAACTGTGCAAACACGACAGATTGTGTGCACATACTCTATACAGAAACAGGACTCCCTGGAAGACCCCTCTTAAAAGGAACAAGCTTTGGTTTGCAGCACAGCAGTTCTTGAGCTATCAGACCTTTAATTTAAGAGACAGTTATGATGAGCAGTGTTAATTTTACATAATCTTGTCAGGTTTTTGCCTTAAATTGTGTTGTTGTTATTTCAGAATCAGTCCCTGAAAGATGCATTGTTTCTAAAAAAATAGAAATCATCTCAGTATATTTTCTAAAATAATTTCCTAGTCACCTAGGTAAGATGAACCTACAGCAGCTGTGTTTGCGCTTGATGAAATAACTTGTGAACATGATCCCTATTTATTTCGACAGAGGATTCAAAGTTAATTTTATTCAAATGTGTTTCTTGGTGACAGATTTTTTTGAAACCACAAAATTGTGTCTTCTCCTTTGTGCAGTTTAAGATTTTTTTTAATTTTTTTTTAGTTCACAGTTCTTCCAGCAACGTCACTTATGCACTCATGAGTAATCTGCACCAATTCTGAGGGAGCTGACTCACACCAAGTGCAAAAATTGAAGCTTAAAGCTGGAACAGCTTCGGCAATTGTAGCTGCACACAGATGAGCGGGCACCGCCTTTGAAAACATGAGAAATCAAGAGGCTGTACAGGGGTAGGTAAGCACTTGAAAGCACGACAGTTCGTCTCTGATATACCAAGTAATGAAAGTGCATTGCTGGTGCAGAGCTGATTTTTATGTCTTGCTTTGAACCATAACAGTTTCAGAATCAAGACAGTTTGACTTGTTAAGGACAGGACCTTGTTAATTTACTCAGAGGTCAAAGTCTTTGGTTGCTTCCCTATTCATTATGACATTGTGAAGACAAAGGGTTATACTTTGCCATATCTAACAGTGGAGATTTGTTCTTCTGTCAGCAGTTCTAAAAAATCAGAAAAGTCTGAGCTCTTTCACTGAAATATTTTTTTGTTTTTTGAAAGGAAAGGTGATAAAGAGAAAGGAAGAGTCATAGGTGGTGTGTTTTTTCCTTATTCTGTCTGTACCTATTAAGAGGTGGAGAGAATAAAACAATTAAACATTTTTCAAATGATGATGGCTTAGTAGTTAAAAAGCTGCTCTGGGATGTAAAACATATTTGATTACCTTTCCCTAAAATAAATTATTGGCCAAATCAGATTTTTTCGTTTTTTCCCAATTCTTAATCTGTATTAGAGAGCTCCTGAGACAACCTCATTTCATGTAAACATTGTGAGATATTCAGATATTATATAATGAAGGATATGTTACGGTATATGCCAGATATATTTATACATATGGACTTCTTAGAAATTCTGAGAAGCATCCAAGCATGTATGTTATGCATGTATAGATGGTAATACAGGCTTTTTTTATAGCAGAATATACTTGTTTCTCTTTTTGAAAAGGAGGTTGCTAAGAATGAGAAATACTTCAAAGTAACGTTTTCATGTTGGCATCTGTAATGTTAAAACAGCCTGGAAAGATAATAAAGTATATTTGTTCTGAGGAAACACTCCTCTGATGTGGATCAGTCACTAAATTGAAAGAGAAATCCATCTTCTTACCAGAAAAAAAGGAAGAAAATGCTTTAGGACAACACTGGGAAAAAAATGGGATAGCGAAGATACAGGTCAATATTAACTGTAAAGTAGCACAAATCCCCGGAACAACTGGATTTTGGGTGTTAAAAAGTTTTAAGCCTGTTTTAAGTGCATATTTTTTCATTATCAGATTCTCCTTAACAGTAGCATAGAATTACAGAGTCATAGCTCTTTTCAAACAGTTGCTGATAAACATTTAGAAAAAGATGGACAGGAGTGTTTACCACTAGACTGTAGTGTAGTTTAGTAGTGTAGTGTAGTGTAGTTTACCAATCAGACTGTATTCTGCACTTCTGAAGCCACGTGAGCTCTCATAATATGTGATGACTAGCCTTCATTAAAATAGCAAATTGCACAAAGGATTTGTATGAAGCCAAGAAAGTACAGAACCAGTAGCATCACTGGAACTAATCAAAATATGTCATTTTCTGTGGGCAATTTTAACTAGTGTAGACAAAGAAAGAATCAAAATTTTAATTTCTGCATTATTTATTATAAATTAGGAACCTGAAAGTATCTACCAAAAGCATGAAGCTTCATGTGAAAGCTGCTAGTCATCATTTATTTTTAGTGTCAATAAATCTGAGCATTGGAGAGGAGAAGCTGATGGGGACACGTTTAGGCTTCTGGTATTGGTTTCCTAACTTTTATAGCAAAAGTCTTTAACAAACCAGACTACAGAATTGTTAGAGGTAGAAATATTAAGATGGAAGTAAACGGTGGTACTATACTTAATTCATAGGTTTGTTTTCTTTCCATCAGGGCTAAGACAATAATTTCTTAGAATCATAGAATGTTTTGGGTTGGAAGGGACCCCTAGAGGTCATCTAGTCCAACCCCCCTGCAGTGATCAGGGACATCTGTAACTAGATCAGGTCGCTTAGAGCCCCATCCAACCTGGTCTTGAACATTTCAAGGGATGGGGCCTCCACTATCTCTCTGGGCAACCCATTCCAGTGTTTCACTACCCTCATTGTAAAGAATTTCTTCCTTATATC
>NW_009259712.1:0-14371 GCF_000687185.1 Egretta garzetta | reverse complement strand
CCAGCCTGTATTGATACTGGGGGTTGCCCTGACCCAGGTGCAGGACCTTGCACTTGGCCTTGTTGAACCTCATGAGGTTCACACAGGCCCACCTCTCTAGCCTGTCCAGGTCTCTCTGGATGATATCCCCTCCTTCTGGTGGGTCAACGGCACCACTCAGTTTGTTGTCATCCACAAACTTGCTGAGGGTGCATTCAATCTTGCTGTCTAAGTCATTGATGAAAACACTAAACAGCACATTAAACAGTATCCCATTGATCTCACTGAAGGAGAACTTACCAGAAAAAAAGCCGAGCTCTGCCTCTAAGTACTGCCATTGTACGTCAATGTTTTACTATCAATGGCTGAGAATTTTCTGTATAAAGTACACTGATCTTCCTGATAATTATGGCTAAGTAATTTGTGCAAAAGCATTTCCTGGAACTGTCCTAGAGGAGACAAAGTCCCTTCATTAGGGGAAGAGCTTGTGGCTTCTGTCACTTTTATGTTGAGCGGTGGGATGTGAGCAAGGTTCCTGAACCATATATAAGAAAGATTTATTGTCAGCCTTGTCTCAAAACTCTCTGCACAGAGCCTCAGGGAGATAGTATTTAACTGAAGATATTTTATAGGATAAATACTCTATAAGTACCAAAAGGGCAGCTCTTTCTATTGGTCTCAGAAGTGGTTCCTTTAGATAGCCTAAAATTGTACTAGAATACACTTTAATCATTTTAGGTATCAATAGCAATTGAAATTATATCACTGTATAGTTATTGTATATATTCAGTATTTTAAAGATTTTTAGATGTGCTTTATCAAATAAATTATTATTATTTTGAGATCACATACAGAGGATGGGTGTATGAGTTCCTTCTTGGAACGGATGCCCCAGTTATTGACAGTTCTTCTTTTCTAAATTTTAATTTGGTTCTATGGGGTTTTTGTGATAGCCTCTTTGCAGGATTTAATGAAGTCTCAAGCTGGATTTCTGAAGATGTCTTTTATTTCATTTGTCCTGGAATCCTGAGTTCAAAGAATACCGTGTCCTTTTTTTTGCTCCCAAGCCCACTTTCTACAGGCTCTGAAGAGCCTAGAGTTACACCCATGCTGTAGTGTGAGCACTGCACTACAGTAAAGACCCACGAACAAAAGACTTCTCATAGTCCTTGGCTCTACCAGAAGGATTTGTAACTGCCACGTTTCAAAACTTTGTGCTGCATTGCACTGTACTTGAGCACTATCTTCTGTGTGGAAACAAGATAAAAGAGATAAATTAAGTAGAATAAAAACTGATTACTAAATTTAATAAAGAATACTAAGCGCATACTAAATACCAATTGAATGAAATTTAGATGAAGAAATGTACATATCAGTAACTGTAAAGTTTCTGAACTTGATTAAAATAGAAAAAACACAGAAGTAAAAAAGTCTTAGAAATAATGTTCTTTGATTATTTGTCACCATGATTTAACAGAAACTGTTGGACTAATATAGAAGAACCTGGAATGCTTGCTCAAAAGAACAGGACAGATTTCTTGAGATTTCTTTTGAGGGACACTTGGGGAAATATATATAGATTTTAATGAAGTATAGTTATATTTTCCAGATATTTTATTGAAAAGGATTGAGATTTAAAATAAATCAGTAGACTATGTAATGAAAACAGGGTATATAAAGCAAAGAAATAGAAAAACTGTCTCTCCAACAGCATAGTTTTTTCTTTTAAAATTATAAATCCATCAAATTTAAATATTTATGGTTTTACAGTATAAAAATAATCCCCAAGTCTTGCCTGTCAGCTTGCTGATCTCTGTGATAAAGACAAATAGTCTTTGGCTTTATGTCTAAGTCATTGATGAAAACATTAAACAGCACATTGATTAATTAATTAATTAATCAAACCTTCTTGATTAATTGTCCTGGCTGTGTGATAAAAGAACAAATTACAGCATACATGAAAACCAGATATAATTACACTACAAATCTGGGGATCCAAAGGCTGGTGGCTGTAGTCTGCTAAAAAGTTTAAAAAGGATAATGAAAATTTAGAAGCTTCCTTTTAGGTATGAAAAAAATACAACCTGATAGTTGTTAGCAATTCTAGACCATTTCTGTTATCCTGTTTCTAGAACAATTATTTTTCTCCATTTCTGAATCTTACATGAGAATTCACACCATTTTTCTTGCCCCAACAATTTTTTACAACAGAAGCTTTTAGAGTATTTCACAACGCAGTACCACCATATTATGTACTCATAGAAAAGAAGCAGCAGCAAAAGCAGCATACACAAACACATATAAATATATAAATTTTATAAATAAATATTTATGTATATAATTGGCTACAATGGAGTTCTATTTATTGCAGCTGGTATTGGCCCTTCAACAATGTGCCTTTCCAGTCGGCCTTTCTAAAGACAACTGCTTGTTCCTAGGTGTTCCCTTAGTGTCCTTTCTACACCTACCTTTGATCATCCACATGCATAAAAACTTCTAAAATTGCATGGAGAACCGAATTCCTGGAAAACCAAGTACTTTCTTTCCAACAAGTCTGCTTCGACTAGAAAGAAGAACCTTCATAATCTCAATTTTTATTTATTTTATTAATATATTGCTCTGATAGAGAGAACTGATAGGAAAAAAGCCAAAAGATTGTCTTATAGTTCCTTCTCTGCCCACCCCCACTTCCTTTCTCAACTGTATTTATCACTACTTATTAGTGTCATAACAACCTTGGTTAAGTTACACTTACCTTGTATTGCTGTCTCTGAGGCCACCTACAAAGTTGATTCAGAGATCTGAATTATGTAATTTCACTACCTTTACTTTAGGAATAAGATATCTGCTCTATTCTGCTACTCCACTTCTTTTTTCCCTTCCATCTCTGTACTTCAGGGATTCAGCATTGACCTTGCTAGGAAGGGCCAAACATGGAAAATCTGTCTATTCCCAGTACATGAAAGAAATATCAGGCACAGGCTAAGGTTCTCAGATAGGGCTCGAGTTCTGACCTTTCACAAAGGTATGCTTGCAATATTGCTTACAATGCTATTTAATGTTGTGCTTGAATGCAAGTTCCCTCCTTTCTTGATTGAAAATATTAGATTCAATCTTAGGTACTGTTCTTTCTACTATTTCTACCAGAGGAGGAAAATGTTAGAAAAAGTGAGACCCAGCTGTGTTCCTTTTGTCATTTATGCTTGTAATGGTACTGCCGGCCAAGCAATAAACTGAATAGCTTGTATTCTTTCCGAACACGTGATCCATTTTTAACGAGATAGGTTGCTCTTCTGCAGTATTTTAGCATCTTCACAAATGTAATGATTACAGTTGTAGATTAAGATGAAAACACGGATGGCAGCTGTCTCAGTTGTGCATAATTAGATTATTATGTATGCTGCGAGTATAAATATGAACACCCACTCAGGAGACATTCTGGTGACAAAGCAACAGAATGCACTAAATGCCCTGTGTATGGTTCAGGGCTGCAGAGCTGTGCTGTATTAGCAAACCTGGCATTGCTTCCTTTAACTGTAGTTCTTAGTACATCTTCCCTGCTTGCTTTTGCCTTTGTTTACACAATTTAATCTCATTCTTAAAGCCAATCTAGTCATTATGCCTCAAGTTTTTATGGTTGATTCTTGTATTTTTTTATTTGATTGACGTTTGTTTTCAAGATATACTAGAACACTTAAAATATATTTTTTTGACTTTAAATGAGAAAACTGTAGTGATTTAAACACTATAGAGAATCCTATGTACTCCAAGTCCTGTACAATAGAAAAGACTTCTTGTATTTGAATTTTTCTTTTTATCTGAATTCTAAATTCTTATAAAAAACTTATGTTTGTACAGATTTAATATCTAAAAAAAAGTGTTCTTTATTTTGTTCATTACTTACTATTCCAGGATTTTATCCCTAGCTCTCTCTTAGACTTGAAATTCTCAAAGCATAATAAATTCTACTTAAAGACATTAGAAGTGTGTTGCTGCAAGTTCAGTAGCTTCCTTTATGAAATACAGGGAAAGTAGTACCTGGATGAGGGCTCTGCTTCACTGTGGATGTTCTCCTTTCCTGCTGGTACACCGTTTTAAACTTGTACACAGTGTGAGGCTTCATTTCCAAGGTTAACTCCAGTTTTCATAAGAATAGTTCTATTTGTGGGTTTTTTCCTCTGTCAATTTTCTAAACAAACCAACAGGTACATGTTGAAACTCCAGAGCTGAAACTTCGTTTGTATAGCATTTTTATACGAAAGCTGTCTCTATCTTCTTTAAACTTCATTGGTAAAAACTTGGATTCTGTGTTTTCAATTTTGTTAAGAAATCTAGGAATTCTAGACATTAGAAAATAAATGGAAAATTCTTTTCCTACTTCACGATAACTAAAATGTTAAATTTTAATGTAGAATTGCAAATCAGAAGTGATAAGCATTTTATAATAACCAATTATCTATTGATTTGACGTTAGATAATTTCTTTCGTTTTAAATTTTCTCATTCATTGAAGAAATAAACCTCAGCGCCCTGGATCAAACACACAGCATAGTTCTTTCAAGGTCATAAGAAATGGGTGAAGACATCATCACTCACATTAGAGTATGGTGTAAAAAGAAGGTATCGTATAATTCTTACTATCATACCAATGTTATTAATATGTAGTCGGTTACAGGATACCAAAGTTGATTAACAGTTTGAAAAAATATGTCCTCATAATAATAGTACACCTATGTATCTTATGCTGCTGCTATAAATATTCTGACTGAAATTAACAAAGAAAACTATCTGCTTGCTATGTTTTCACGGTTGCTAGATTACCATAATAGCTTTGCCTATATCAGTGGCATATGTAGCAAAAAGAATTATAAGGAAAGGAACAAGTTTCCATTTTTCTAGAAAAGTTATAACACTGACGAAGAAGTAAATTCTGATGCGCAGAAAAGGCACCACAACAGCAATCCTGCATAGTAAATTTCATAGTAACTGAATAAGAAAATGTTTGTGGCTAAAGCATGCACAACATCTATATAGAGTCTTCTACAGACAGAGCCATGAGTACTTTAGTTTTTACATGTTCTGAATGAAGGAAAAGCAAATGGGGTTTTTATTTTAAGTCTCTGCAATGCCCAAAGTTTATTTCTTGCATTGACATCAGAAAGGTGTTTTTTTCGGTTGAAACAGAGATACACTATATTTGCAAATTCGTCATTTTTGTAAGCTGAACTTTAAGGATTGTCATATTTGACATATCTTGTCATTTGATTTATGCTACAAATGTAATATATCAAAATTGACACAGATTTCTAAAAAAGAAAATATTTGAATAATAGCATGTACTGCTCTTAGCTAAAATATCTAACACATTTTACTTTTTAATTTCCTGATGTAAAAAACTTCCATGTATAAGACTAAGATTATAGTTTAAAAAATTAATGACAGAACAGCCCATTCTAAGTGAAAATAATACTTAATATTTTAACATGTAATACTTTGGAGTGGAATCAAAGAACATAGTCACTTCAAAAACACCATATCAACTTATGAACAGGTAATTTAAATTTACATAAATATAAATTCTGTATGTGTGTGCCTATATATTTATAATAGAAATCATGATATTCTGCCACTGATAAGAAGTCTGGCACTTGGGCTATTAAGCTTCTTCTTAGTAAATGCATTAATATTTCAAATTATTTATAAAACAATAAATCTGGATCTCAAATAAGTTCTAGTACACATGGTTTACAAAATAACTTAAATATTCCCAGGTTATTAAGTCCTTTTATGAATATACTTAATATAATATCAAGAAAGCATTTTTGAATTGATGTGTGTGGGAACCTGATTTCACCCTCCACTACTAATAAATTACCCTCTGTCGGGTAAGATAGCAGCGGAGCAGCAGACCATGGAAAGCAGTCACCTTAGTGCCTGTGGCTCATAACTGTATTTGCTTTCCAGGTACTCAGCCTCCTCTCTTGAGCTCTGAAACACTGTGGCAGTTCTTGCTGATCTTCAGGTTGCAGTGCAAGGGGAAGATTATGTTCCAGAGAGTAAAACAATATGGGCTGAAGCTATATCAAGGCATGCAGTGGATTAGTGGATTTCAATGAGACTTAATGTCAGACTAAGCATGTGGTTATGCAGACTTTTTTCCTCAGATGAGCTTTCCTGGCACAATCATTAGACCAAGTGGCTGCTTGGGATGTGCCTGAGAGGTCATAAATCATGAGTGCTGTGGGAGGGTTGGTGGAAATGCCGCTCTCCAAAGGACTCAGAATCACTTTTGGTGCAACAGAGCCAACCAGAAGATATATTGCCATTGCACAAATGACTAATGTTAAAAATTCACCTTGTCGAAAATCTTTCCCACCAACACTATACCTGCTCATTTTGGACTTGCCAGAATATTTTGCCCACTCACAATGCTGCACTGCTTGGCTTGGGGTTGATATTGCAGAAATCGTGCCTACGGAGAAATTCAGTTTCAAAACATGTGCTGCACAGTAGAGATGTAGAAAAGTATTTAAAATAGAAATGTGGCCCTACAGAATGGAAGTCTAACTGCTAAAATGTGCAGCATTTGCTTATTTTGTGGCAGCTGTGAACCTGTATCTCTGCTGAAGGATCCAAGTATGTTCCCAGCTTCAGTGGCATCCAAGCCCCTTGTTAGACAGGTGATGTGTTCCCAGATGTCTGAGAGATTAGGTAGATATAGAGTATAGATATGTATCCCAACTAATCAAGTATGATATAAATTAAGAGAATGTGTTCATTCTTTGCTGTGATTAAAAAGAATATATATGCATAGGTAAGTTTTTCCATATAGATATAAAATGTAGATGTAGTTAGAAATAGCTATAGATATATCCCAGGGATATTGATAAAATTTTTTGTTGCTTGTTTGCACAAGAAAGATACCAAAAAGTTGCATTCACATATATCATTAGTAGTCAATAAATATATGTAAGAGATAAATTGAAGTCAGTAGATGTGCTTTCTCCCTTCTTAGCTTTGATCTTCCAAACCTGTAAAAAAACAAAAGCCATATTTTTACTTCTGATTCATAAGAAAGCCTTCCACAAATAAAAAAGCCTTCAAGAAGTGATAGAAACGAAATCGGCAAAAATGTTCAGCTTTTGTTTCAGTGAGTAAAAATATTTAAGGTCTGTCCAAAGGCAAGCATGTCTTTTGAGTTAAAAATATATAATAGCTAGATATTCTGCTACTTTCACTGAAATTACGATTTCATATACTGCTGGAAAAATAAAAGATTAAAAAAGTTAAATGATAAATAATACAGTAATTATTATCCATTTGTTCTACATAATAAAAAAATAGGAATAGTGCATATGCATAAACATATATACATTGCCACATATGTTATGACTAATGTATGATTATGTAGATATAACTTACCCCAGTGTGTTTATATATGTCCAAAACCCATCACCATGTGATGAAGAACTCTCCAGGTGAAGACGCAGTGACATCTGATTCTGCTCCAGTCAGTAGAGTATTGAAGCTCTGTCTTGTGTTCCAGGTTCTCCAAGTAATCCAGCCAGAGCCTGCTCGAGATTCTTACCCCTAGCTGGCCACGGGTAGCTCTGCTCTTGCATATACCAAACACTTTAGTGAGATTAATTCTTCTAATTAAAAAGAAAGTTTATACTTTTCAGCCTTCCATGTAAACAGCAATCAATAAAAATAAAGGGTATAATTTCAAAGGTTGCTAGTGCTTTCCAAGCCATTCCAACATTATCTGTCAAGTTTAAAGGCAAAATAATTTATTAAGATAAATATCTGCTAATGGCTATGAAGAATAGAAGGATCTCTTATTTCTACATGTAACTTTTCATATTATTTTAGAGAACACTTTCCCATTAAAATGTTATAAGTAAATCAGAGCAGTTTCTTGGAATCCAACACAGCCGGGTCAGTAGATCATAATATAGAGTATAATAGAGGTGCATGAATAACAGGAAAAAAGCCAATGTTTTAGTCTTACATTTCCATTTTTATCGCTGTTTCCTTTGTAATTTTAGCTTGCCCATCTATCATGAAGCTTGGAAGTTAGACACATGATCTATATTATTTTATTTAAGGGGAGGAGAAAAGCAAATTTTGACCAGCCATTGGGACAATTAAAAAACTTCACGATTGTTACCTGAAAAAATCCTGCTTCATATGTATTAGCTCATTATATTACAAAGAACATGATATTTGTCTTAATGCAAATTTAAAAATATTTTCTTGAAGAAATAAGTATATTTTAATATTATCCTTAATTTCAATGAATCAAAATGGCTTAATGGACAAAGTCTGGCGGTTGAAAACATATCCTTTGAAAATCTATGAATGCAAATGAAGTAATTAATATCAGAATAAATGTGCATGTTTATATTTGGTGGACTAAATATCGCACTGTTAAAATGAAACTGTTCCGTTTCTATGCTTTTTTATCTCTTTTCCAGTAACATATTTTCCAAGGGTTTTTTGTGGTTTTTTTTAACTTGGGGTGGCGGGGTTTTTTTGCCCCAGTTTGGCACAGTGAGACACTGGAGATACAACCATTTTTCGTTTAACAAAACAGGTGATATTTTAAGGTTGGTGGTTTTTCTGAGCTATTAAACAAGGTGTTGTAGACCTTTGCTCCTGTGCGATTACTGATGTACATAATGATTTATTTTATTTTGCACTTGGATGAAAAAATATAGAACTAATTTTGAATGAGCAGCCTACTCAGGGTAGGCATACTCGAATTACATAATGAAGCACTGTGAACATTTAGGAAATGTACTAAAAAATTTTTGCTTTATTTTCTGGGCTATTTCTAGAAACTTGGTCAGAAACTGACTTCTATCTATAAGACTACATCACACAATTGTAACTCTATTCTTGTTTAAAAAATTACCTGTAGCAGGTGGTTACTATGGTGGTATTTTTCAGAAGACTTAAGACCATGCCGACATAGTCTTGAAGTTGTTGCTAAAGCTATTCTTCCAAGTTTAGTAATCACAAAACTAAATGTCCCAAAACAAAACATCCCCTCAAGGCCAAGTAGTAAAAAGATAGCATTTCTTTTAAAATTCTTCAGAGCAATAGATGATATGTCAGTGACTTTTGAAAATTTTCAGAGGAATGCTTTCTATGAAAAATCACTAAAGGATAAAAAGCCTCTTTGTTACAAACTGGAAAATGCAGTGGATCAGTCGCATAGCCAACCGGTGCCAACAAAGCTACATACCCTACAAGTGAACAGAACCCTACAAGTTCAAGAATTTTCTCCAGCTAAACACAGCAAAATTAGCTATAAAACTGGATTTTTTAGAGAAGATTTTCTGTTATTGGTAATATTGTTCTCATATAGGATATCAGTTTTAGCATTTCTCCAGGATGCAGCATCTTCATCAGTATTATACTGCTGTAAAATGGACAGAAAATATAGTGTTGCATGCTATATTCGTAATTCTTCTGCCACATCATCAGGATGTTTTTAGAGGCAAGACTCTTCAAATAACCATCCTAACTATACAACAAGGGGGAATTTTCTGTATTAAGAGTATTTTCCCTCTGGTAATATTCTTACAATTTATAAATTTTTAAGTTACTTTCTTTCTCTTTTCTTCCAAGTAGCTCTCTAGCGTTCTTGTATCTCCCTAAGTTCATATTTATTGCTCAGCTGCTACAAGAAAAATAGTTCATAGAATAACACTAACTCTATTGACTAGCCTAGTAGCCTGAGTAGTCGAAGAATCGTTTTAGTCCCATCCAATATTAACAATCACTAGCGGGAATTAATAGTTTTAAGTATGGTGGGTTTTTTTGGAAAGCCTAGGCAGATGAGAAGTACAAAGAATAATGACATGCAAAGTATTTCCTGGGTTATTATCAAGTGTGAACAACTCAATATCATATCAGAATGCATGTCTACTTTAAATATATCATCTATCTGCTCCAGTATTTACAGCATCCGATTAAAATTCCAATATTTTTTCAAGTATGACTCTTTCTGGAGACAGCAGTAATCAAAAAGCTGGGGAGTGAACTCGCACTGGAGCTTGCTCATTTCTGTTCAAATTGATAGGTTTTTTGCCCAGATTGGTTTTGGATTCTTCTTGCTAGCTTTCTTCAGGATGAACGCCTACTGTAAAGACTCTACCAGGTTTGTGTTTTCTGCCTTCTACAGTATATTCTTAGTGTCTCAACAAGTTTTATTATCTGAAAACTCATCTACATACTTCTATGTCAAATCCCTGGGTATGAAGCTCATAAATACTGCCAGTTGCTTGCATAAAAAGACCAATCAGACATGCAATGTGGCTCAATTTAGACACTTCAAAATGAAACTCCCTTCCTATCACATAAAAAATAGCTATCCCTTAGGGCCAAAGTAGCTTTACAAGCAGATCAGAGTTCCCTTTGTACCACTTATCCTCAAGTTCAGTAATTGTTCCTTGGGTCAGATGCTCTTTTACCAATTTCTGGTGGCAAAGGTATTCCCATGGCCAACGACTTACTCTGTAGATACAAATTGTTCACCTGTGTAGCTTTCTTAGAAGACATAAAAAGGCTCCATAAGTTATGCTTTGAGCAGACGACTGGAGCACAGGAAACACATTAAAGTTCCACATCTTTAGCTGATTGTTGAGGGATAAATAATAATATTAATCATTGACAAATCAGTAGGCTCATTGTTTAATTATGGTATTTAAATGACTGCTTCCATCAATCCAGAAGATTATGATTCATTCTTGTAAACATAGTTTACTTCTGATAACAGGTGTAACTATTATCACGTGGTAAGTCTCTACGTTGTGTAATATATGTCCTAGGACATTCTGGGTGTTTTTATTCTCTATCTTTTATTTATGATAAAAAATATTAAAAGGTAACAAGCATCCTTCCCAGTATGTCACTAGTTTTTAGTATTATGTATTAGATAAAAAAGGTCCAAAGAACTAATGAGTGATATTTATATAAAGCTTTTCGGTGTATGGGATTCCTAAATAACCTCAACTTGCAACCAGAAGTAAATTGACATAGCTGTACTTTTAAGGTGAAGTGCTGTCTACCAGGTGAAACTACAGCAGAGCAGCTGAACAATATAACATAAAAAGAAATTTAGACTATCCATCTGACTAGAGCAACAAAGTCAAATACCAAAGTAGATTTTGATTGAGGTCACTGGGCCCAGAAACTCTACCGTTTTGAAAGAATGATGACTAGTGATATAGAAAAATTGAATTCTGTGGCAACAATAACTGCACTCTAAATATAATTTTAATTAAAATACAGTGTTTCCTTGGAGAGCTCACAACCATGATATCTAAGGTCAAAACATCTTAGCATGTGGAAAATTATCTGTCTCATTGCTACAAATGATGTAAACATTTTGCCAATTACATATTCCTAAAAAGGATGAAAAAATAGTAATTAAAGAGAAAAAGATGGTCTTGATTGCCTCTCAAAGCATTAAGAAGAGAAAATGCCACCTGAACGCAATTAAAGGCTAGTTAACTGTTAATGTGTTAAGGGACCACTCAATTTAGTTATTTTATAACACATAGGATTCTGTGTATCAGATCTCACTGATTCCTAAAATTGCTACAAATGATGTAAACATTTTGCCAATTACATATTCCTAAAAAGGATGAAAAAATAGTAATTAAAGAGAAAAAGATGGTCTTGATTGCCTCTCAAAGCATTAAGAAGAGAAAATGCCACCTGAACGCAATTAAAGGCTAGTTGTTAATGTGTTAAGGGACCACTCAATTTAGTTATTTTATAACACATAGGATTCTGTGTATCAGATGTCACTGATTCCTAAATGCTAATAATTACGCTTTGTATTTACAGAGTTCATGGTAAGGAAGAGACAGCTTAGTTTACAGTTGGGGTCTGGTTTTTGTTTGCTCAACTAATGGTTGCATCTAGATTTGATGTTTTCCATTCAGTAATCGTTATAATAAACACTCTATTCCAAACACAATAGCTGGGTTTCAGGATTAAATCTCCACATTCATAAACCGCTTCTGTTTTCTATAAGAGTATAGCGTATGCAATTGCTAAATTGAATAATTTTCTTTACCAAATTGCCCCCTTACTGTTATGTTTTGAAAAGGTCTGCAAGAGATATTAATGCAATATTTGTACAGTATACAAATCAAAATGTCTTTAACACACAGTTAATTGCACCCAGCTATTCTTTAGCATTTTTATTAAAACGCCATGTAGTTATAACCCTTAACTATTACCTAAATAATGATTTATTCTTTTAGAGCAATTTGTATAGGGAATCAACAAAATTCTTCTTAGTAGGCTACCATCTGAGAAAAAATAAGTACTGAGAAAGGCTCAGGGATGATACATAGAAGTCATTAAGCTTGCTAAACCTTTTTGGATGAGGAAACCAAAGTGCAAATCTGCAACTGGAAAACAGTAGAAAACAGGTTACTCAAAAGAAAATGCATTAAGATAGATGGATTATGTGCTGCGTTATTGGCTTTATCAAAACCAGCCATGTAGTAAAGCCAATGTGCTTACCTAAATAGCACAGAATATGAGATGAAGTGATAAGCAGCAAATGGCAGTTTCATAGTAAGGATTTCTCTTATTCCTGATATTATCCTGATATAAATCAGAGCATTTAGGAAATCGTAAACCCTATCAAGCATAATATGAGAAGAGTAACTACAGTTGACATTTACTCTCCTCTTCAGTGCTAAAATACCTGGCCATGATGAAAGCAAAATTTTAGGATCTGACTGCATACTTGTCCTCTCTGTACATCTTTGTCTGATCTGTAGAGATTCCCAGAAAGGCCTGCCCTCCCTTTCCTTTAAGGAGGGCAGGCCCTTCTGGGAAAGTTGAGATTTAGAGAATTTTGCCCACTCGGACTCTGTCAAAGAATATTTTCTTGCTTTATGCAAGACTGGGGATAGCAACTCCAGAATTAAAATAATTATTTAAGACGCCATCTTCTCTTTCAAGTATTGCTTACTTTGTACAAAATAGCATTTATGAAACGACAACCTCCATCCAAAGCTCCTTGTTTTGGAAATAAGATCAAAGAGATTTATAAATCTCCGAAAGCCAAAACTTACACATCATATTGTGAATAAAAAAGTTGATATATTTTAGTCAAAATACCGGTCTTAATAATGCCAGAGAGGTCTGAAATACTTTCAAATGGACCTAAACTCTATGGAAATATGTTTCAATCATATTCTGCACATAGGACTTACATGTAATTCCCCAAAAATCGTGTTGATAGGAGATATCAGTGGGAGAGGTGTAAAAATCAAACCTCCACACTTATGGCTTTAACATTTTCAAAGTCAAAGTATCACATACCAATGATTAGTAACTTAAACATATATAATATTTTTACTTTAAAACAAGTCAGAGGTTCTTGATAAATTTTAATATTATTTTTTATTTAATCTTAGAAGAAAAGAATCATTTTGCCTTGACTGATACATTCAAAAATAATGAATGATCTGAAATTTTCTTTCGAGGGGTAAAGAACATTCATGCTGTTTGTAATGCTAGATATCAAAATCTTCTGAAAGACCTGGCTGATATATGTAGCATTGAAAAATCTAAAAATAATTATATCATCAAGCAATCTTGGAATTTATTCACTATCTTTTCAGCTGCCGCTTGCTTTATAACTGTTTTATTACTTCTGGCTGATTCTTTCATTTCCCGTCAGAGAACTACTTTCTCCATCTCACCTTATAAATCAGTTTCGCTTCATATCCTGGTATAATTACATGTACATATGTAATCCAAAAATAAGCAGTGAAATTATATCTAGATATCTTCTAAAATATAAGTCCCATATTTTGTGTAATTTTAACGCAAATTATACAGTTAATCAAGATATATTTATGACATACTGATAAACTTCTTGCTCATAGTAAGGAAAGTGAATACCAGACTAGCGAAATACATTCCAAAGAGCAGGTTTTAAAAGGAAACTCATGGTAAGGACACAGAGACATCGTTATCTCATTTGGGTTGTCATTATTCAGATAAAGTATACTGTATATTACAGTATTTGTAGAAGAAATTCCAATAGAGCTTGCAGTCACGTGGTAAGTGTGACAGTATACATAGTTGCATTTTTTCTTTAGGCATTAGACGTAAAGTCTTTTCCTGACTTTGCTCAAAATAATTAACAATACCAGCACACAGTCTTCCAGTCCTAGGGAGAATGTTTCCACTGAACTAAACGTTTCCATTTTATACCAGAAACATGATCAACCCGAAATTCATGATGTAATGAAAATACTGGGGCTGGCCGAAGGGCTTTCTTTACAATTTTCTCTCTCTCCTTTCATTTCTTAGGATTACTTTTTCTTTTTGATATGAAAAATTCTTTA
>NW_009259711.1:620399-620839 GCF_000687185.1 Egretta garzetta | reverse complement strand
GGTACTATCACCTGTAGACGCACTTTGATGTTGTTGCTTTGAAATTTTGCCGAGTGTAAACAGTGTGTATTTAAAGAACTACCCAAGAAAAAAAAAAAAAAAAAAAGGTGTGTAAAGAGCCATTTTATGATTCGGTGTTGAATAAAGATTCTCGAGATTGAAAACCCCACCTCACTCTCCTGGGTGCCCCCATTGAAGCCAGGGCAGTGCTGGCCAGCTCCAGCACCAAACCAGTGAGACCAGTTGCTGCTTGGGGCTTATTGGAATCATAGAATCATAGGATGGTTTGGGTTGGAAGGGACCCCCAGAGGTCACCCAGCCCAACCCCCCTGCAGGAGCAGGGACACCTTGAACCACATCAGGTTGCTCACAGCCCCGTCCAACCTGGCCTGGAATGTTCCCAGGGATGGGGCCTCCACCCCCTCTCTGGGCAACCCCTG
>NW_009259711.1:619449-620180 GCF_000687185.1 Egretta garzetta | reverse complement strand
CTGCTCTCCATCCTTTCTTCCCCCAGCCTGTATTGATACCAGGGGTTACCCCGACCCAGGTGCAGGACCTTGCACTTGGCCTTGTTGAACCTCATGAGGTTCCCATGACCCCACCTCTCCAGCCTGTCCAGGTCTCTGGATGCCATCCCGTCCTTCTGGTGTGTCAACTGCACCACTCAGCTTGGTGTCATCCACAAACTTGCTGAGGGTGCACTCGATCTCGCTGCCTAAGTCATTGATGAAGGTGTTAAACAGCACCGGTCCCAGCACGGACCCCTGAGCGTCCCTCCCCCTACCTCCCGCTCCCTACCGGCACAGGGGTGCAGGGCCCACAGCCTCCCTTGGTCCAGGGACAAAGGGGGGAGCAGGGACAGCGTGGGGGGAGCAGCCTCCCCGGGGTCTCAGCTGCCCAGGAGCATTTGGCAGCACTGGTGGCAGGGGGGGGGGCTGACTGCCCACAGTGGGGCCCAGAGGCCCCTTCTGCCAAGGGATCTTAGGTCAGGGGAGAGGGAAAAATAAGAGTTTGAACATTTTTGTGCCAGTTCTCTGCTGAGAAAAAATTGATTTCTGAACAGTCCTGGAAGGAAAAACACAAAAAAAAAATAAAAAAAAAGGGAAAGGGAGGGGTTAATTTTTGGTGGAGGAGACAGCCCAAGGTGGTTCAGCCCCGAGGAATTGCCATCGGCAAGGGGCAACCCAGCGGCCAGCGGCTGGCGGGGGCCAGGGGGACA